>NC_048900.1:8079039-8239830 GCF_011077185.1 Oxyura jamaicensis | reverse complement strand
GGGGCCGGCGGTTTCCCGAAGCGGAGGGCTGGCCTCAGGCGCAGCGCTCAGCTCCGAGTCGCTGGTTCCCCATCCTCGGTGTAGGGCTGGTGTCAGCCTAGCGGGAGCAGAGTGGGCGAGCGCGGTGTCTCGCAGGACAAAGCGCGTATGGTTTTGAAGAATTTGAGGGCGATTTGTAGTATTGTCTTTAAGCTTCCAGTGCATTTTTTTCCCCACAAACATCCAGCTTAGCGAAAGTCTAACTCCGCGCGCTTTCACTGCAAAGTTTGTTTCGTCGCTGCTAACATAGCAGTTTAAATTTAAGAACTTAAAGACCGTGGTTTTGTTAAAGCTTTCTGCTTTTTTTTCGTATGTACCTGAAACTTGTGCTGTAAGGCATCCCTTAAGAAAACCAGGAGTGATTTGGAGCAGTCACAGAAAATGTAACCGGGGCTAGCTTGCAGAGCTCGGTTGGTTGCGGTGCAGGAACAGATGGGTATCGACTTGTCAGTCAAGTCTTAACCGTTGTATAGGCTGTTTCAGCCAGGCAAGCCCGTATTTTACTTGCAGGTTTATTTATATTGTGTTTGGAGTTTATAAAAACTCCTTCCCTGTGGAAAGCAGTATGGTAGGTTATAGTTTACTTGTAATAAAATTTGTCTGCATGGAGAAGCTATGCTTAGAAATATCTAAAAAACAAATATAACATTGATTAATTAATACTTTAAAAAAAATAATTTAACACAAACATAAAACCACAGTAATTTAACTTGAACATTTTAGTTTGATTCGTTGATATCCAGCTATGATCTTTCTCCTGTTGGTGGGAATTGAACATTGTCAAGCATTATTCTTCCATTAATAATTTAATTTGTTAGGAAGTATCTACTCTGCAACTTTTAAGGCTTTTCACATTGCTGTTTGCATTCAAGCAGCTCAGAAGTCGGAGATGGTTATGGAAGCAGAATATCCCTGCTAAATCCTCCATGAGTACTCAGAATTCAAGTTCACTGTTGCAGCTCAGTAGATGAAGAGGAGGGTTTAGGTAGGGCAGACATTCGGTGTGTACTTGCATGTATCCAGCTGTGGGAGTGAAAGTTGTGTGCGTTTATAGGTGTTAGAGGAGGAAAATAACCTTGAAGTCTGGGCAGAGGAGAGAGAATAGTTAGCGAGATGGAATAGCTTTGGGAACTTGTAAGGCTGAAATATAAAACAGAATCTAGAAGTGGCCAGCATGATTTAAATAGTTCAACACTGAATAAGGGTGTTAAGGAATTTATAATTAGTATTAGGACCCAGAACTTGCTGTTGATTTGAACCTCTCGCAGTCCACGAGGCAGCAATGAACCATTTGAGAAATGTCTGTTTTGTATCCTAGATACAGGTAATTGGAAGCATGCTAATTGGAAAGCATTAATAATTTTATTATTTGGCTGCTATTCGTTTAGAAAGTTATAAAAGGCTTCAGAAGACTTGTTGTAAGCGTTATCATTGGGAGAAACATTGCAGGTAATTCATTTTGTTGTGAAATACTGTGTGCCATCTAGGAAGACGACTTAGAAGGCTGAATGAAAATGAAGGTGGAAATCATAAGAGTGTAAAACAGTATCTGTTTTTATAGCTCTGTGAATATTCCTAAGAAAGCCAGTTAAAGAGCTAAGCATCAGATAAACTAGAAGTGTGTATTGGTAACTGTCTTTTTAGAAAATGGATGTTTGTGTCAGAAGCCAATAGGTGCTCCAGTCTGCCTACCTCTTTTCAGCACTATGGGTCCATACAAAAGCCTAGTAATTTGAGTGAACATAAAAATTGTCCATTAGTAACATAAATTAATGATATTTGTTATATAATGTAACAGAAGTGTAGCAGGAAAATTTTCTTACCTACTGGTTAGCTCTAAACCTCTTTAGTACAACAAAATTTTAACATGATATTCCACTTAGTGAAGGAGTAAACCATTTGCCTTCCAGGACGATACCTTTGATGGAAATACTGATCTTGCATTATAATATTTTATAAATGACAACAACAACAAAATTAAATCAGACAACTATTAATTGTAATTTTAGAAATGTTAGAATTCTTTCATTTAGGTTTTGTTCCCATTCTCAGGGTGGTGATGATAATGGTAGCTAATGTGTGATGGTGACTAGAAGCCTAATTATGTGAGGATATTTAATTGGGTGTAGTCCAAGTGAGACTTACAGCGAGTGTATGTATAGGATGGAACCCATGCAAATGGAAAAATATAGGGAAAAATACTAAAATATTAAAAGAAGTGCTCTTATTTCTTAATATAATCTGCAAGGACATACGTAATAATCAGTGAGATTATAAATGTTTTGATTCACTGAAGGCCCTTCCAGTTCAGTTTAGGTCTTGGTAATCCATAGGTGGGTGAAAAGAGTTTTCCCGTTGGCTTTGTTGCAGTGTAGTAATGTTTGTTATGGCACAGATGGGAAAGACACAACAAGCAATTATTCTGTGCATTTCATATATATGGAGATCCAGCTACTCATGCATGATCCTTTATGCATTCCGTTCTTACTTACACTTCCAGATAATGGTGTTTTTCAATATCTTTTCACACACTCCGTTTTTGTTGTTTTTGTTTGTTTGTTTGTTTGTTTTGGTTGGCTTTTTTCCATGAAAAATATACTAATGGATTTCTGGATTTTTGTTTGGATTTTGTATGTTTATTATGAAACATTACCTATTGCTTAATGAAACCAACTAATTGAAATGTACTGAAAGAAATGTGTTTAAGACATTAAAACAAGCTGATATGGTACTCATGCATTGCAAATACCACTCTTGTTATTTTCAGTGTATTTGCATCCTTCAGATGCCAGTGAAAAAGTCGGATGAACTATGATGTATTTAAATGGGTTGGGCAGGAAACATCGTTAGAATACTTAAGTAATAAGAAAAACAGCTGAGCTCTGATGCTCTGAATAATAAAGTTAAAGATGTTTTTGAGTTAATTTTTAACCGAAACTTGCTTTTTAAAATCTGGTACCAGCAACTGGCTTCTATTTTTTTCATAATTTTAGCAGCATGTAGAATATAATGGGACCACAGATGATTGATCGTTTTGTTTGTTTTTATTTATTTTATTTTATTTTTAATTCTGGATGCAGACAGCACATCATTGCAGGTGGGCAAGAATGGAGTAATACGTCTGTGTCTTGGATCTCACTTGAAACAGCAGACTGAGTGTGTAATAAAGATTTTTTTTTCTTGAGCTACTGCCAGTTGCTAAAAAGCTGTTGTGAAAGCCGTACTGAAGCCCACCATATTTAAATTCTCACAAAGTCTTCTGACTACCTAATTTTTCTGTATTTTACTTTATTTTAGCATCACGTTTCTTCAGTTGGTCAGTATGACCAGTCTTTCTGCAAAATAGAGTGGGACAAGATCTGAGTTTTGACCAAATTCCAGTACACAATCTAAAAACCTACCAAGGAAACTAGCGGCAAAGGGGAATGGTGCAAACCATGTTTTCAGTATGCTACTGATTGGGGTAAAGAAGCTTCTAGCTTGGTTTTAAGGAAATGAATTTATTACCATTATAACTCAGAGATTCTTTTTTTTTTTTTTCCTTTTTTTCTTTTTTTTCCTGTAACTGGTATGTGCTTTTGCACAGTGAGAGCAGACTCTTAATAAGTTCAGGAAGGAAATATTACAAATGTATGAATACGATGCATACACTTAAATAAGAAGCAATAAAAGGATGTAGTCATCACGTTCTCACAGTGCTTTTAAATAAGCTTTTTATTATTCTTTCAACAGACGTTTGGAGGTGTAAACAATGGAGGACGCGGCAAACCAAGTGCAATCCCTGAATGAAAAGCAGGTGCCGAACTCGGAAAGCGGTTATGTGTGGCATGTCACCGATATGAATCGACTGCATCGTTTCTTGTGTTTTGGTTCAGAAGGTGGTACTTACTGCATCAAGGAGCAGAAGCTGTGCTTTGAAAATGTGGAAGCTTTAACAAGGCTAATTGAAGAGGGTAGAGGTTGTGAAGTTGTTCAAGAGATAAAGACATTCAGTCAAGAAGGCAGAACAGCAAAACAGGAGCCCCTACTTTTTGCTCTTGCAATCTGTTCGCAGTGTTCTGATGCAAAAACAAAACAAGCAGCATTTAAAGCTGTTCCTGAGGTGTGTTGCATACCAACTCATCTCTTTACTTTCATCCAATTTAAAAAAGATCTGAAGGAGGGCATGAAATGTGGCATGTGGGGCCGTGCACTGAGGAAAGCTGTTGCAGATTGGTACAATGGAAAGAATGGCATGGCTGTTGCTCTAGCAGTTACAAAATATAAACAAAGAAGTGGTTGGTCTCATAAAGATCTTCTGAGATTGTCCCACCTAAAACCCGCCAGTGAAGGTAATACGCTTTTTATTTACCTAGAAATACTATGTTTCAGGCCTCTTCAATTTATTGTGGAACTATTTTGGAAACACCGGTACCAGTGTGGAATGATGACATATTGGTGATCATATCCTGGAACTGAGTGATCACATCAGAAATATAACTGTTTATCTGCAGAGGTGAACAGGGTTTTTCTTGTTTTTCTCTGTGTATGTCAAGGAAAGGTAAAATAATACAATTCCCTCAATTTGTTGCTATCTAGCTTACAAATGATGAAATAACCTTTTTTCATCATTTGGGAATCTGTTGGTTTGGAATGAATTAGGCTCCTGGCTTGTGAGGAGAGTAAAACAGCTGTTCTAACTTGTATGGGGATGACCTCTTTTAGCTGGTAAGCAGGTCTGGGAAATTCCATTTATGGTGGTGGTTGTTGTTTTTAACAAAAAAAAAAAATGCGCTAACTTTTTTGCTTGCCGGAACAATAAATGCCAATATAAAGAAGGTAATCCTGCTTGGAAAATATTTTTCTATAGGAATTGCTATAGTCACTAAATACATTACCAAAGGGTGGAAAGATGTCCAAGAAGCTTATAAAGACAAAGCAGTTTCTGCTGAGACTGAAAAACTTTTAAAGTATCTGGAGGCTGTGGACAGGGTGAAACACACAAAAGATGAATTGGAAGTTACTCATTTAATAGAGGAATATGGTCTGGTTAGAGAACATCTACTGACAAACCATCTGAAATCTAAAGAGGTAGGTAAACTTCAGGAGCTTTGTATTCTCTTTAGAGTATTAAGTGTTAGAGTATTAAGTCTTGATTTCCATTAAAAAAGCCCTTATGTTTTTTTTTCAATCTTATTTACATAAGTGGGTAATTTAAAAATAATAAATCTCATACATTTATTTTATAACTTGAACATTTATTTTAAAATACAGTTATTTAACGTGCAGATGTCAGTTTTTGAACTTGGGAATCTCATCTATTTTTCCCTCTGTTTCTTTGATCATAGGTTTGGAAGGCATTGCTGAAGGACATGCCCATTTCTGTATTATTGAGAAATTTAGGAAAGTTGACAGCAAATTCAGTGCTTGAACCACGAGGCTCAGAAGTGGCAATAATATGTGAAAGACTTAGAAATGAGAAATTACTAAAAAAGGTAGGATTTTTTTCACAATCGTCTGACTGACTTAACCCCTTCTAACCTGTATTTCTTTAGGCAACCTCTTTACAGAATAAAAGAGAGATTCTTTTTAAGAAAATTAAGAAATTTTTAAGAGATTCTTATTCTTAAACATGCAAACAACAGAAAACTCACACAACAATAGTGGAATTACCTGCACCTTGATAATAAAACTTTAATAATTTCTCATTTGATTTTTTTTGTCCCTATTTCCAAAACTTCTTTACAAATGAAGTATACTGACAGCTAGGATCTTTTCTTAAATTAAGGTCGAGGCAAGCTTTGCTTGTTGGGTTCATCCATTGCTCCTTAAGTGTTGTAATTTAGAATCAGCAACACAATCCTAAAAAGTGAGTGGAAGCCACTCTTACAGGATCCTAGGAAATGAATGAAGAAACTAGCACAGCAGCTGAGAGAAAAAGTGACAGAACAAGGAGACTTTCTCCTTTCAGAGTGCTTTACTTTTTCAGAGGTAATGCAGTAAGAGGGAAAAGAGGGTTCCAATAGAAGTCATTGCAAGATTCTGGAAAGGGAATGAGTTTCATCATTACCTGTAACTGAGAACCATCAGTTCATGCTACAGCTTTAAAGAAGACTGCACAAACCCTTTGAACAAATTGAAGTAAACAGATGTTGCAATAGGATCTTCTTTTTAGTTTGTGGGTTTTTTTTGAGTTCAGACTTCTGAAAACATACTATTGATTTATTTTCTCTGTAGGGTAGAATACATCCATTCCATATATTGGTTGCATTAGAAACCTATAAAGCTGGCCATGGAAGCAGAGGGAAGCTTTGGTGGCGTCCTGATGAAGACATTTTAGAAGCTTTAGATGCTTCGTTCTACAAAACTTTCAAGGTAATAAAGTTCTTCAATTCACTAAGCTGTTTGAGAAGTTTCTCTTTTTCTGAAAGCTTATCAAATAATATAGAAAAAATTGTTGGGTGGATAATATTTTTAGAACTTCATAATAAAAATCTTAGAAATAGGAAATTTATTAAATAGAGGAGAAAAAAAAAAAACTCATATTCAACTTCTGGCAATGTTATTGTCCTAATGTTAGAATTAACCCCCCATACTACGGTTGAAAGTAGAAGAAGGAAAAGTTAATATATTATGCAGATATTTTCTTACTTTTTTTCTCTTCTTTTAGACAATTGAACCGACAGGGAAACGTTTCTTACTTGCAGTTGATGTCAGTGCATCAATGACACAAAAAGTGTTGGGCAGTGTGCTGAATGCTAGCACGGTTGCAGCAGTGATGTGCATGGTGAGGCGTTAAACTTCTGTTATTTGTAGCTATTTGCAGCTTGAGCTTTCCTTTTGATACAAAGGTACTCTAAAGCTGGTTAGAAACCAGAAGGAAGTTTATATATTTATATATATATATATATGTATATATAACTTTTTTATTATTTTTGTTACAGAAGGTGTGGCTTTATGCCTTACTGGTAGACCAGATGCTTAAAGCAGCCAGATTCAGAAAGGTCACTTTAAAGAAGCTGGTTTCTAGTTAGTGGTCGAGGCTGCTTTTTCACTTACTGAAACTGAAAATGCATTGAGGGGAAAAAAAAACACAAAAAACAAAAACACAAGCATTGATAATTTAATACAGATTGGATTGAGAAATTTTGGGATAATTCTATGCATTTGAGCTATCGACGCTGACTTTGTAGAGCAATTTGATATTCCAAAGCTTCTTGTGCATTTATATTAGAGTGGAACTTGTTTGCATTGAAAAATATTTAGTGTTCTCCGTCAAAGAGTGGAGAGAAGTAATAGGGAAGTATATTTAGTTACAGTAATTAGAACATTTTTTTAGTTCTGATTTTGCACTGTTTGTTCACAGTAGTATTACGAAGTATTTAAAGTATTGAGTGAAGCTTTAGTGTATGTAATGACCCATGCTGATTTGCATACAAAAGGGTATGACGTGTGTTCAGCAGGGAATGCCTTGATTCAGTCAAGAAAAGTTCTAAATAACATTTTTATTTTTGTCTTCCTCTTTCTCAGGTTGTAGCCCGTACTGAGAAGGATTCCCATATCATTGCCTTTTCACATGAAATTGTCCCTTGCCCTGTGACAGCTGATATGACGTTACCTCAAGTTTTAGTGAAAATGTATGAAGTATGTAAAAATAATTGGAAAAAAAATGCATTGCTTTTTTTTTAGTGCTGTGGTTAGTCCATATCTGTATAGTAGAACACCATGTATTATTTATTTTCTCCTTTTTATTTAGGGGAAGTCCAGCAAATGTCATTATTTCAACTGCCTGAATATTAAATTAAGCAATTTAGAATGGCATTGCTAGATCACAATGACTTAATTTGAAAACAATAACTTCAGTTATGCCATTATTTTATTTATTTAAGTGAAATGAATGAGTGAACTGTTGTTTAACAAAGAATGTGATAGATGTATGTGATACCATGAGGCTTACATAAAAAGTAATTTTTCCATGATTTACCAGTTTCTGTAGTAATGTGTTCAATGTATATATATTTTTTTCCTTTTAAGATTCCAATGGGTACGACTGATTGTTCCCTTCCAATGATATGGGCTCAGAAAACGCAGACAGCTGCTGATGTCTTCATTGTATTTACTGATAATGAGACATTTGCTGGAAATACTCATCCTGCAACAGCTCTTAGAGAGTACAGGGAGGTAAATATCCTTCTGAGTGCTTGCAATTGATGAATGCAGTACGGAATAAATACCAGTTCTCCACATGTTTTACAGATTAAACAAGTTGTCGCTATCTGCAGTAAATAATAATCTCTATACTGCCAAAAACATAAATTCTATGCGTAGACTGAATTAGTGGAAGTAATTGCTCACATTCAAAACCATTGAATTGCAAAAAGGATTTGTAATTAACCTACTTTGCTAGCTGTACTTGTAATATCAGTGAAAATTTGTTTGGCATTGAGTGAGTGTATGAATTTTTGCATTCTATAATTGATTCTGAATTCTAAAATTGATTAAATAAATTTTTTACAGGAAGCTCTTAAATAATGGCACTGTGCTCCCAGAATTAAATTAGAATTTGATCTCTGCATTAGAACTCACAAACATTAAACAAAGTAATGAAGACAAGTCTGTAGGGAAGCCCTCAAGAGGATAAGGTGATGTGAAGAAAGCCCTATATGTTTTAAAGTGGCTGTGTATGTTGTGGAGCTTTGCAATTTTGAAACAGAACTAAGAAAAACATTTCCTACCAGCAAGTTGCTATTAAAAATTATTTGAACAGCAAACAATCTTTTAGGCTTAAAGGGAGCTATTTCTAAATTAATATATTTTGAAATGCAAAGACAAATATGTATGGACATTGATCTTCATACCATGTCCACCCATTTGAAATTAATACCAGAATCCTTAACTTGCCCAGTGAAACCTTGCCACAGAGTTACTTAGTTGAGATTAGCTCCCACTCCTAAATTTTTGTTTTTAACAAAGAATTCCCATACTCTGGCCTTAATATCACTTGCTTTGTTTTAACTTATACATTACTGACGAGTAAATCAGATAATTTAGCTGAGTTGTCCAGGTCACAGCTGATTTATTTGTTCAACCAACACTTGGACTCCTTGCCTTAGACAAAAACACTCTCCTTGACTCATATTAGATGATTTGATTATTATTATTGAAAGTGTTCTCTCAGAATGATCTTCAGAATAGCAAATGTAGTGTTTACATTTGAAATCTATAAATCTTCATATTGCAGGGAAGTTTTGCCAATAGAATTAGTTGTAGTTTATTTGTATTTAAGTATAACTGTTGTTTTTACTGCAAGTTAAGTACGGTGTTAACAGGCAGTCTGCAATTCTTGTTATGACACACGTAGGTTCTATCAGTCTGCCTTTTCAGACAGCGGTTTATGTATGCCAGATAGCAAGATTTGGTCTCTGTCTGTCATGTTTCATTTACTGTATATGTGTGTATTCCTGAAAATATTTTTTGTTCTTCCTCTAGAAAATGGGTATTCCTGCTAAATTGATCGTATGTGGAATGACGTCAAATGGCTTTACGATTGCCGATCCAGATGACAGAGGCATGTTGGATATATGTGGCTTTGATACAGGAGCTTTGGATGTTATTCAGAACTTCATTTTGGATTTGATTTAGCGTTCTAGGCATTTGCTCTTCCCAATGGGTCCATTGCTGGCAACAGACTTTTCACCTTGGGAACCCCCAGCCAAATATACTTTATTAGAATATGGCACATTATATACATATCAGAGCATTACCGTTTTGTGAAGGGAAAACAAGAAAAGCAGATGAGATACTGCTTTTCTCTTTTCTCCTATTGCACACAATTTGAAATAACAATGGGAAATTTGCTAAACGTAGCTACAGGGTTATACAACATGTAATTTAATTTCATTTATAATAGATTATAAATACTGAGATTTCTTTTTCCCCTGTTGCTGTGGAATGCTTGTTTGCAAGAGTGAATCGATGAATTATTCCTAGGATGGGCAGGACAGAAAAGTGGTTTTAGCTTTTTAATAATGTTAGTTTAACAACTAACATTAGTTTAGAGGGATCTTTCTTTAGGCTTTTTTTTTTTTTTTTTTTTTCTTTTTTTTTTTTTTAACAAATAACTAATGTTCAACAGTTTCCATAATTATACTTTAGATCTACAAAAGAAGTGTTTTCTGACACATGTGAGACCATGTAACTGTGATGCGGTATAAAAGTTACACAGTGAGGTTTTATACTGACAACGCTGAAAGTGGAAGAGCTCATGCTTCTATTTAGATTATCTGGATTTTCGAGAATAAAGTAATTCTTTCTAGAAAAAGGGGTAGTTCCTGTACAGTGCAGTTTCAAAAGCACTATTTTAGATTTCATATGCTTTGGTGAATGTTCAACAAACTTTTAAGTAGGGAAAGGTCTTGGAAATGGCTAGGAAGCCACATTCAGTACGTGTTATAACTTCAGGTAGCATCAGCCCGCTTTCAGTGAGGAAGATCAGCAAGTGCATGTGTCTTAGCTTACTCTTGAAAGCTGAGTAGCAACAAGCAGAAACAAATAGCTACGTTTCCTTCAAAGGAATGTATTTGATGATACAAAAATCTTCCTAAGGGGAATACTTCATTAAAAAAAAAAAAAAAAAGTAAATTAACATTATTTCTGATTTCTTAAATTAATTCAATCTAACATTTTTCCAAACTACCTCCAGTTTATAGTGACCAATTCTTAAAAACTTTTATGAAGTGTACAGTTGCCTCGTTCTCAAAATCTTGTTTAGGAAGTGATTGAAACTGGATTTTTATTTTTATTTTCTTTTTTAGACTGATAGTGTGAGTAAATATGGAGAAAGCTAGTGAATATCTTACCACTTTGGAACAGGAACCAATAGCAATTCGTGTGTATATGTATTTAAATCTGTGTGTGTGTATTTAGGTATGTGTGTATAGGGGGGAAGTTAAAAGATCTCTTTCACAGATCAGTCTTAAAAGATGAGAGCTTTTTTCAGTGATGCTTTTACAACTTCCCCCAGATGTGTATGTCAGCCTCCTTTATGCTATTTCTGGCTGTTTTAAACAGTGAATTTGGTGTTAATTTGAAAATAATTATGGTTTATAAAGATTACCCGATTGTGGTAAATGACATGTAGGACCATATTTTTCTGCCTAAAGGACAAGCTTTTAAATGTAAAATTCAAGTTCATATTATACTTTTGATACTTGTAACACTTCTCATTATGCCTCCTACATATTGACTCTAAGTTCAAAGCTTGCATTCTGTAGGATGGTTATCTATTTTGGTGCTATCTAAAATGTGAGATTACATGTTACTGAAGGTATTCTGCTACACACTCATACTCTACCTTAATGAATAAATCAGATCGGTGAAGGAAGCCTTTTCAGACGTTGATGTACAGAAACAACTCTACAATTGTTTTAAATCTGCGGCTTAAAGAACTGGTGGTAAGGATGTTAGTTTTCAGTGGATATGAATGTAGTTACTTCTGAATTGTCCCTACAATTACAATACAGCTCTGATAGAATGCTTGAACGCAGGACTACCACCGGCTTGTCAGGTGACATCCAGAAAATAACAAGCATTCCTGCAAAAACTGATAAATTAGCACTTTGAGTTTGAATATTAGCCATTTCCTTTGAAAAACTTCTTACCAAGTGTAGTCTCCTTGCAAAATGAACATAATGAATATGGGGCATAAATGCACTTGCTCACTACCTGTAAATTATTTAAAGTAAATGCACTGATGTTTTGGAGTTGTTTTTTGGTAGTAATGTGTTTTAAATGAGGCAATAGTCAAACACCTGATTAGATGTTTCCTATTAAGCTAGCGATGTTGAAAATAACTGACAGATAAGTATCTTTTGCAGGTACTTTTTCTTTTTTGAAGTAGTATTTGTGAAGTAATAGGAAATATTTTGGACTAGATACGAAATGAGAAACTTAAACTGGTATTTCAAGTAACTTATTGCAGTTAATTGCATAAATTTACTGCAAATAAAATATTAGACTAGTTATTAACAGATTGATTGAACAGTTACTGTAGCGTTGCATCTTTGAAAGCAGTCGGTTTAAAATACCATTCCTTGAACTACAGTAAAAGTGAAGGTGAATTTTTCAGTAGAACTTAGAGAAAATGTTGACACTAGATAGCTATGTGCTATGTTAAAGATAGTCATCCATGCTGGAGTACATAATTTGCCCCTAAATATTTACCATCTCTCTGTACCAAAAAAAATCTTGTTAGGTTATCATAGATGGTTGGTTATCCAGTGTAAAGCTAGCCCTGTTAAGATTATGTTGTCATCTGCTCCTCCTTTAAAGTTTCCACAGAGAAGGGAAACTGGAGTAAATGCTGACAGATGAAACTTGGCAGTATGTTGGCCCTTATTCCTCCTATTTTCTGTCTGGGGTTGGTTATTATCATACAGTGAGGGGCATAGAAGACTGATGCTGTGTTTTGCTTTTCCATAGACTGCTCTTTATTATCTGTCCACATGCTGAATTTTAGGGAACTGTCTGACTAGTTTGCCATAACACATTTCTCCTGATTTTAGTCTTTAGTTATTAAACAAATAATTTCCAAAACAATACCTGGACATGTGAAGAGGCAACAATTACTGTAATTTATTTTAAAGGGAGAGGAAAAAAAAAAAAAAAAAGCTAAGACAGTTGCTCAGCTTAAGTGTCAGTTCAGTATACAATAAATAAATCCTTTCACTAAAGAGTGGACATGACTCTTTCAAGTTAAGTGTTATGCATTGGAGAAACACTAACAAAAATGGGGCTATAATTGTGCACTACAGTTTACCAGTGAAAATAGAACAGGAAAGATTTTAAAGATAGTGAAGTTTATTCAGAATGTTAAAACAAAACAAAAAAACAATAAAAATCTAAATGCAGAGTGCAGGTGTAGACTAGGTGAATGCAGGTTTCTTGTTATTTGTCAGAATTAACTGGCTTTCATTTCAGTTTGACTGTCATTTCACTTTGACCCCCTAATAATTCTTAATTGTTAGATTATTGTCTAAGACTGTAATGTTCAGGCACTTTAGCATAAAGAAAGAAGAAAAGGCTGCAATGGTTGGAAGCACAGCAGAGGTAACATGTTCTTCTGTAACGAAAGGCTGTAACCAGTGGACATCAGAGGTCATGTTTCCTTATAGCAGTGATACAGACAAGGATGTGGGCACGTGATGCTCAAGAATTTTTTTAAATTATGCATCGGTATTGTGTGATGAATAAAGACAGTAATAATTTTGCCAAGAATTAGACTTTCGTGCCAGGATTTTTAGACCTATAGCAAGGAAAGGGAGAGTTTGGGATGCTTGTAGAACTTGATTACTGGTAGAACTGGGGGCTTAATCCACAGTTGTGTGTTTAATAAAGAGAAGCCTCAAAGTAGGTCTAGGTCTGAAGTTAGCAGTGCCAGTCTAACTGCCCAGTACATAACGGCCACTTATAACTGGCCATAAAGTACCTTGCTGCTTTAAACCACTGTTAAACCCGTTTGTTAAACATAAATCATTGTGGGGACAGGACATACGTTCTTTTTTGTTGTTGTTGCTTTTTAATTGGGGCCCATTAATACCTGTTTATGGGTATGGCTTTCAAAGTGTATGTTCTTGGCTTAAAAAGTACACCAGCACTTTTGGATATGTATTTTAATAATGACTCTGTCTGTAAAAACACTAGGAAAATATTATTCTCCATTGCAAAATGCTGTGCTGCTTAATCCTGTAGCCATACCCAAAGCATTGTATTGGTTCCATTTATGTTGATTCTTCTATTACCCATTTTTCCTGTGCTCTTCCTTTTCTCTGTTAATGTTGGCTTTTTTCTCCTTTTCCATCACCTCGTGAACCCAGACCTATACTTGAATCTCTTCTCACAAACTCTTGTCCTTTCCTTTATTGCCGCTGTTCTAATTCTGCCTTTTTACTGTCATCAAGCATGTTAGCTTAGCTAAGCAACTTATGCCAGAACTGATGTCATAGTATTTATCTTAACTTAAAAAAGGACCTTTTTGCGTTGATTATATAAATCTCTAATAAGATATTTCATTTGCTGTATCTATCAGATTTTGGTTAAAAGTTGCATAAATTACAAAAATGTATCTTTGTTTATTTAAAAAATCCAACATCTGCCTGTGAAACTAAATGGCTTACTTTTATAAAACAACCATTTAAAATTGGCCTTTCAAATGTAAAGCTTCTTTCTTGAGTTTGTTGGGTGGGTCAGAGCTTTTCATTCTGTCATGTTATCAACTTGTTATAAGCAGAATTAAGGAAACATTTAAATGAATCTTCTGGATGAGTGGGCAGCTTCTTAGCAATATTGAAAATATTTGAAGAATAGAATGTAGAAGTAAACCTCAGCAAAAAATCACTTGTCTTGCTTGTGCTTTTAATCTTCCTTGTTTTTTAAGCATTTCATCACTTTATTGGGTTTATTTAGCTATTTGCAGTGGCTCACAGTGGACAAATACGCTCTAAGTAAATTGTTCTACTGGCTTTATTGCTGAAATAGTAGAGATTTCATCATACCCTGACAGAGTACAGTGTACAACGTTGCTGGTAAGACTTAGGGGGAAAAGATAAAACAGTAAGACTGTATTTTGTATGTGCTGCTCTGAGAGCTAGGACTTAGAATTAGCTAATTGCAGCATAAGGTATGGTGTCTTTAAGTATGTGTGCTTACATTTGGATTTCTGATTTTGATACTGTAACGTGTGGTTTATTTAGGTATTTCTGCATTCTGAATTTAAGTTTAAATAAATATATTTGCATACGTATGTGGTACAGTCAGAACTTTCACAAATACTTCAGTAACAAATAATGAATGGAAATAGCTGTTTTCCTAATGTTACCAGCTTTTTAAATAAGCACAACTATTTACAATAAAATGTCTATTCTGTTACACTCTCATATAAAAGTGCAGTTCTACTCTTTCAAAATAATTCCGTATAAGGAATGAACAGATGAATGCATTCACAGCTCTGTCTGCTTAGTTAAATAACTTGATGTTTATTTTTAGCTACTCATGCTTCCTAGGAGCATATTATTTGAGCTGGATGAGTGCTTAAGTATAATTCCTATTACAGAATATTTTAAAGGACAACTTTTTAACGTTCACAACCCCAGGCAACCATTATTTTAAAATAAAGAGCTTTTGTTCCAGAGACAATACTAAGCAAAAAAAATATGGAACTTTTTATTTTGAATGCCTCTCCCTGCCCTTTTTTGTTCCTAGAGTAGAACCACACTTGAACTGCCATATCATGTTAAAATAACTTTAACATAACGTGGCTTTGTGCCATCCAGTAACAAAGGCACTGTCTTGCTGCTACTTTCTATGAAACGATACAAAATGAATGAGAAAACATTTGGATGGGGAGCCTTAATATAGTTGACAATAAATAATATTAACTGGCACTCAGGAGGCTCTGCAGGCATCCAGTGTGCTTTCTCAAGTGTTGGGATGGAATATTGCCTTAAGTGACACTGCCCTGGGATTTCTGAAATGTAGAATTCAAAGGGGTATTTTAAACTACTGTTTTGGGACTTTTTCTATCAGGGAACAAAATGAAAAGTGAAGTCTTTGAAAATTATTTTGCATACTGTTATTTTTACATGATGGATTTACAAGCTTTCAGCTGCAAAACTGTTAATCCTCTAAGAAAACAAAGCTGGCCTAAGAATTATACACAGGGAAAAAGAGTACTTGGATACCAGCACATGTGCAAACTAAATTGCTTTATTCAGTATAAATTTAGGGAGGGATGCACATTTGAGGGTGTTTCAACTTCATGAGGGTGTCCTTGTAAATCAAGACTTAAGGCAATGATGAAACTAGCAAAAGGTAGTGAATTGCAATAATAATGTAACAAGGTCTGTGTGTAGTTAGCTAATTACATGTTAAAGATGCACAGTGCAGATGACTATACTGAACTCTTTCTACAAATCGTTACTTAAATTCACTTCAAAAGTGCACTGCAACAAGGAAGTTGTCAAATTCAGATGACAGCCTTACAATCACAATTATCCAAGCTGAAGACGGATGTGGTGCTTCGTTTCCTTGTGGAAAGAAAGTTCCTTATGCGCATGCAGTGCCCACAACAATGGAAATAACAGATGTCTTATTCACAAGGAGCGAATAAAAATGGACTGTTTTTATTCTAAACTGTGCATCTTTAGTAGTGTAATAATCCCTTTTATTGAGGAAGGGGATACAATTTTCCACTCACCTATGATGAACTTTCCTGAAATAACCAAGTCTTGGCAGTGGCTGCTCTGGCTTTGGATGTACATTGTACTGAAACTATTGAATTTGTTTTTTTTAGACATTTAACTGCAAGTTAATACTGCTAGTAAACTGCATTCTGACTGTAGAACTTAAGTACTAAATAAACTCTATGCATATTAGACCCTTTTTACTTGGTCTTAAGTTTCATAATAGCACTGGATTGATGATGATGTAGTTTGGAGCTGCGGTTTGGTGTCAGTGAGCTGTCTGGCTACACCAGGATATTCCAGAATGACAGCGTCTAGAGTGAGGTAGTGCAGAGTAAAGATGAAAGCAATTACCTACCATTCTAAAACTGCAAGAATCTCTATTCCCTTTTTCCATAGCACTTGAACTTATAATTAAGTACTTACATGATCAGATGATGAAATACAAGGGAGGTAAACAAAGGTGGATATCCCCTACCATTCATCTCCAGAACTGTCAAGGGAGAACCTCCTACTACCTTAATCTTCCCCAGACATAGATGACAAAATAATTTAATGAAAGGACGTAGGCTAGGTTTGGAACACTGTTGTAGTTCAAGCCTCTTCAGAAGATCCTAAGATACTCTGATACAATGAAAACCCAGTCAGATTTAAAACACTGACTGACCCTTTGCAAGGCCGCAAAGTTGATCCTCTGCTCAAACTGAGAGCAACTGTAGGAGAGAAGAGTGAAGCTGACCTACTTCCCCTACTGCCAGCCTCCTCTCTTAAAAGGAACAACTTATCGCAAAGGGCGCTCGCTGATTAATCCCATACTTGCGTAACACGTTCCTGTAATTCACATTTAAATTCTCTCATAAATAAAATTACAATTGAAGTTGCACAAGGAGAGTTGGTTTCCATACTATTTAGAAATAAACAAAAGCAGAGCCATTAGGTACTGCTTTTAATAACAGGCAAAAAAATCAAACTAGTACAAGTAGTGTAGAAGTAACAAATGAACAACAGTAAGACACTTGACATGCAGCAACATCACTACAAACGTGATGCTTTGTACTTTCTTTGATTGCAATTTGACATTTAAAATTTAACAAAGCCATTAAATTGACCGTGTATTGTAACTGTGGTAGAATGAGACTAGAAAGCAATCTTATTTGCAGGAAAAAGACAACAGGATTCTTCAAAAACCTTAACTCTACCACCAATGCAACACCAATAAAATGACATCATTAGAATACACTTGGAGTTCCAAGAGGTACATAATGATTGTGGAAAAGCTGAGGCAAGGTAACCAAGTAATTTGTCAGTTCCATAAAGCCTGTGTCAGAGAACGATCTGAGATTCAGAAATTCTTGGCTTGAAGCGGTTAACCCCAGCTGATGCAGCGTGTCTTGGCAATCTTTTTAACTTGTCTGAATTTTTACCTGTTTTATATAAAGGAAGAGCTAAGCTAGGCTAGATGCTGGTTCAGGATTTTCCTTTCAGCTGACATTGATGAATCAATGGAAGTAGCTTGCCTTCTTCGTGAAGTCTTTGAGTATCTGTAGCACCTCCAACAAAAGTCCCATTAACAAACACTCTTGGGACCTATCAAGAACAAGAAAATTGCATCAGTCCCTTGAAAAAAAGATAACAACCTAAGCAAACCCATTTGGACTCAAGCATTGTTATGTACGCTTACACATTCCACTCTTAACGTAGGTGTGGGTGTGTATACGTGTAGTGTATGCACACACAATATTTACTCTCTTCATATGCATTTTAATGTTTCAATATTACTGTACAACTGTACAGCTCCTGTTTCCATAATATTTACAGAAATTGAAAACTTTGTTCACTTGCTGCTCAAAAGTGGGTTTGAAGTCACTACAGGGGGGACTCATAAATTCAAACAATTGAGTTAAGTGAGGCTGTATAAAGTTAAGGAATGGCAAACACGGTAAGTGTTAGACACGATGCAATAAATACACTGATACAAATGAAAACTGACTTTGTTACTTCAATCACCTTAGTGGCACTACAGAAAAGATCACCTCTGAGGGACAGGCAGAAGGTCTCAAGGAAAAGCAAAGAACCTTTCAGCAGTATCTTGTTTTGCATTTAGGAGCTTTTATTGCAAGTTTACTCAGCCCAAAAGATGGAAGACCTTGATCTGTCCATAACCCATGGAAAACACGTAGTTTAAGTTCTTACTTTTCTCATTACATGCAAGAAAGTATACTCACTGTTCTGCCACCAGTCATCTGTTCAAGAACATCTTGTATCTGGCTTCCGTTTTCATTCAAGTCCAGTTCTACAGCTGTGTAATTCACGTTCATGTGCTCAAAAAGCTTTTTTGCCTTATTGCAGTAGAAGCACGTTGTTTTAGAGAAAATCACCACGCAGTTCTCTGAAATAATCTCCTGTATATTTACAAGAATGTTCAAATAAGTGAGCCATGTTTTTAAGTCAGTGTATTTTAACAGCATCCAACAGCCACGAAAGCAAACGGGGAAGTTATAAATCTGCTCTCATTGTGACAAATGTTTGGTAGCAGTAATTTGACTAACTTTAATCTCCAGTACTGGTTTAGACTGTAAGTCTGAAGAAAAACATACAAAGGATACAGCTGAGAAAGACGAGGTACCGGCAGTGGGGATGAACAATGCTGCCCACATGACCTAATGTTAATGTTAATTACAATTAATTGTTAAAAACCAGGCTGGATAGGCAGAACTTGTCATGAATTTTTTTGTGTAATTCGGACAAGCTTTGAAGCAGCCAGTTTTTAGAAAAACTGAAGACACAAACAGCTGAAGACACAAACAGTGCTGTAGGACACAAATAACGTTGTGAGACGCAAACAGCGTGTTACCTGGATTTGGTTGGCAGCGTCAGTGCTTGACAGTGCAACGGAGACAGGCTGTCTGTTCCCCATCCTAAAATTAAACAGAAACACAAGTCAGATAGGCAAGCTTACAAAGAAACGGCACACTTCACAGCTCAAATTGTTTTTTTTGTTTTTTGTTTTTTTTTTTTTACGCATCGCAATGCTGTAAATATTTCACGTGAATTCCCCGTCGCGCTTAGGAGCGCATCAGCTGCAACGCCGGGAGCTGTATCAGCTGCAGACAAACCCTTTATTTTCCTTTCGATGCCCCTTCCCTCGCCCCCCCGTATCCCCTTGTCCCCGTCCCGTCCCCACCCACCCCCGGCGCAGCCCGGCCGCCCCCCGCAGCAACATGGCGGCTGGCCGGAAGGGGCGGGGCCCCGCAGTCCTCGCGGCGGTCCGGCACCGCTCGAGGCCCCCCCTCTCCACCCCTCTCCGCCTCCCGGCCGAGCGCGGGGCTGCCCGTGGCGCTGCCTGCTCCGGGGGTGGCGCTACGTGGGACGCCCTTGAGCGGCTGGAGAATTGCCAGATGGGGTGGGAAGGGGGGGGCCCTGCCCGCCCGCCCGCTCGCTGCTGGTCTAAAAGTTGTGGCCGCGGTCACTGCGCAGCCGTGAGTCCTGTGATAAACAGCCCGAGGAAAGCAGTTAGTGTGTGAAACCGAGCCGTGTACGCTGGCGGTGCCCACTTAGGGGTAGCGGGTTGATGTGGGTTCAGACACGGTGTGTTTGGTTGGCTCCTGTGCTACGAGACTCGAGCAATCCTTCTTGATGTGCATAATCTTGGTGAACTTACCTGTGGCTTCACGTTGTCAAACCTTCTGATTGTATAGAAAAGGGGGATGTAGCCTGCCACACCACGGCCGCGTTACAGCAGCCTACAGATGCCGTTGGAACCTGCACCCGTGCAGCGTGCTTTCACTGCGCTAAGCTGCAACATGTTCTCCCATGTCAGATGCAGGTTTTCCAGCTTCATTGCCTGGGCTAAAGCTGATGAGCACTCAGGTACCAAATACCATGTGGTAAAAATAATGATTGATCTTCTTACTACGTCCCCCAAAGCGAAGTGTGCAAACTGTTCTGTATCCTTCCGACTAAAACTTAACGAAGGCATGCTGAAGGGAAAAGGTGAAACAACCACAACTTCATGAAACAGGATGACTTTGTATGTTGCTAAAGAACGTGTTTGTAGCCGAGTTAAAAGCTGCTGAGGTGATGCCAAGTAGGTTTTGGATGGGAAGCGGAAACAGGACTGGAACCACGGGAAGAATTTCAATATTTCATGGGTTGCAGTTGCAGTAAATCTAATGGGAGAAATGGCATTCTGTTTATTCAGAATGTATTTCTGTGTATTCATGATGGTTTTGCTTCCTCAGTACATGATGCTATTCCTAAGCACATAAATAATTCTCCATACCAGTTGAAAAATAAATATTGGAGGTGGTTGGTATAGTTAGTGATGTCACTAGGTCCGGCATATTTGTGTGTTAAACTCTTTTGACACCAACTATTAGAGGAGGATTTGTGGTACCAGTAACATCTCAGACCAGGAAATTAGATAAACTGCTGACTGCTCGGCCAGTCTTGGTGTGTGCTACTCATAGGAAGGAAAACGATGCAATTATGCTCTTGGCAGTCTTGAAATGGGTTAAAATTTTTCTGCTAACATTGAAAAATGCTGAGAAAATTCCGAGCATGAAAACATGACAAGAAGGCTCGACACGGCGTGCTCGCAGGGGAGGCTTCGCGCGGCTGCGGGGTGAGCGGGGGGCAGGAGCCCCACGAAGCCCTGTCCTCTGCTCTGTGTGGACCAGCTCATGCAGGTGATGAGGAAACGGTTGGCGTGCGAGGCCTCGTCAGCGCTTTTTTTTACTGGGGTGCCAGTAAACTTTATTTTACTGGGGTGCCAGCCGCCTGCTCGCCAGAACCCAAACGTGACTCCGAATTAAGCGTCAGAATTAGATCCGGGCAGGACCTCAACGTCAGCACAGAATTCTGACAGGAGTTTTAAGTCTGAGCAGCGGCTGCTGCGGTGACTGCTCCCACATGGATACCGCGGGCAACGCGGGGCCTTCCTCCCGCCCCTTTCCCACCCACCCCGCTCCGACTGGCTCGCGGGAGGCCGCAAGCGGCGCCCCCTCAGCCCGCTGCGACCGCCCAGGGGCGGGACGGGGCGGCGCGGGGCGGGGCGGCGCCGCTCAGGCGTTTGCCGCGGGCAGCCCGGGGCCTAGCGGCTGGCGGCGGGGTCCTCTCGCGGCTGACGGCGGCGGCGGCGGGGCCGGCGGCGGCGGGCAGAAGATGGCGGACGTGCTGAGCGTGCTGCGGCAGTACAACACGCAGAAGAAGGAGATCGTGGTGAAGGGCGATGAGGTGATCTTCGGCGAGTTCTCCTGGCCCAAGAATGTCAAGACCAACTATGTCATCTGGGGGTGAGTCTCCGGGGCCGAGGGGGGCTGGGGTTGCCGCGCAGTTTCGGGGGTTGGCGGCTGGGCTGAGTCCCGCCGAGCCCCGCCTGCCCCTCTGGGAGGCTCCCCGGGCCCACACGGCGCGCTGCGGACCGGCCCCGGGCTCTGCGGCCCCCTCCCGGGGGCTGCAGGCGGCTGGGGGGGTGAGGCAGCCCCGCAGAGCTTGTCCCGGTTTCTGGGGAGAAATCTTCCGAAATCGGTGCGTGCCGGGGCTCCGGGCGGCTCGGCACCCCCCGGTGGTTGGGCACCGGGTGGGGAGGCGGCAGCGAGCCCCGGGGAACAGTGGGTTTCCTCGGCCCTGCCGTAACAGGCAGGTAGAAATCGCCTTTCTCTTCCTAAAGCGGCCGCGGTAGGTAACGCGCTTCGTTATATTTTAAAAAAGTTACAGAACGTCAGTTTCTGCACCTGTTGAACTCGGTGGCTTGCCGTTCGTGGTGGGCAGCGCGAGGGGCTGCTCTGCCCACCTTTCTCCGGAAAGTGGCAGCTGCAGGCTTGTGATGCCCATGCTGTAAGGGCTTCAGTGAATCCTTTCCACCCAAGGGAAACTGGTGCTGCTTGTTAAACACCAGGCAGTGAGCACTGCACGTAGTGGTCAAAGAGTGCCATGTGCTGGGGAGCTTGTGAGAAGACCAGGAGAGCCCACAGATTTCTCCAGCAAAACCCTCGTAGCTCACTCTACCCAGGGAGTGTTTTTTGGTTTTTCATAATTATGATAAGGGTATTGGCAGTGATGCAGTGTCCTTTAGTTTGAGGAAGAAAGGAAAGAAATTTGTCTGTTTATGCTAATTCATAGACAGATTTCTTAAAAGTGCTGTAACTTTACTTTCAGTTTAAAGCTAGAAACGTGGTATTTCATTGTCTATTTCAAGCTTTCAGAAACTTGCTTGGGATTTAGTTGCATTTCCTGGCTGGGGGGGGATACTGGTAGGTAGACCAGAGAGGAAGAAAATATTTGCATAAGGAGATAAGTTTTAAAGCTTTTGATAAGCCTTGTTTCTGATTTGCTGAGTAGCTAGATGGACAGTTACAGTGTTTTCCTTGCTACAAATTGGTTTTCCCAGGCCGTGATACGTAATGGTTAACTGGACAGACACGTTTCACCCCTATTCTGTAGGAAACAGAAACTGATATGCTAGCCTGACTCTTCTACTGCTTAGGAGAACTCGATTTAGGTGTGGAAGTTATTAACAAAAGACAAGAAGGTGGCAGATGGAGAGAGAAACTTTATTGCGTACATTAACACAGCTTTATCTTTATGGTCAGAGAGGGATCGTGGGGGAGCAGAGGATGTGCTGAGCAGAAGCAGTAACCACGTAACAGCTGTGCAGTTCCTCATCTCCCATGATGATGATACAGATTTTTTTATTTTTCAGTAAACTAGTAAATCTTTGTTCAGACCCAAAAAAGTGGCTTCTGAACTTTTGGTAGAATGAGGCTGCTGTTGATTCACAGCATCTCTTGTGAACCACCGTGGAATGTTTTATCTGAAATCCTTCAACTGAAGAACCAGTTCCTCAAGCTGTGCTCAATACCTTTGAGATCACAGTTTGGGAGCTGTTAATTTTGTAATTGCCGGGACATACGAGGAACATCTTCAACAACTTGTAAAGTTTCAAAATCTCTTACTTGGGCCACTGAGGGGGTCCAAACTATGCACGCAGTGAGCTGTTGTTAATAGCTTAATCTTTCACGAAGCCAATATGATTTCTGTCTTAGGTGTTCACAGCCTGGTGGCTGTAATTGCATCTCTGTCCGCTGCTGGTCTGGAGAGAGTAATCCAAGTCGGAATAGCAGCGGTGGCATTCTGTCCCTTCTAGAATTAGTCCCAGTAGACATTTAACACTGTGGCTCCTTGAGCAGCAGAGCTGGCAGAAGCCAGCAGCGCTGCCTCCTCTCCATGCTGGCATGAGAGGCTGCCAAACAGTGAATTGGTCTGAGGAAAGGAGCCAGGTTAAGAGTAACCTGGAAACAAAACACAAAGCCGTTCTGATGCAGGTTGGTTCCCAGATACAGTCCACGGAGCACAACCCTCTGAACACTTCTGAAGGCAGGATGGACTCAGATGAGGTGTTGTGTTTGTTTTGACGTAATGGTTGGTCCGCGGCCCCAGAAGAGTGATTATAGAATCAGTTTCAAAACCCAAGGAAGGAATCAATCTACCAGCACCTCATTCGCCTTGTTTACCCATCAGAGGGGCTTGTTTGGACAGTTGAGAAGTTTTTAAACAGAGAGCAGCTGGTCATGGAGATTGTGCTTTGTGTGATACTCCGCGTGTCCAGTCTTGTATTTTAGAGGATGAGTGCTTGCTTCTGTGAATGAGACCCAGGCACTTAGAACCTCTATAAAAATCCATGCTTTCAAACACAAAAACGGAAGTGGAGCAGTTAGAAAATGAATAAACTCGTGGTGCCCTTGGGGTGCAAATGGATGAACTGGAAGTAAATTCCTGGTGCTAAAACCAACCAGGTGAAGCTTTCTCTTTTGCATTATGTAAACATTTTCTTCAGTTTTTAAGCTGGAGTTTAACAGGTATTAAAAGTTGCATCACTTTTTTTTAAAGTGTTGGACTTTTCAAGGTCTGGATCATAAGATAGTTTTTCTGCAATAACTGATGTAATTAGTAATATGGGAAAAGAAGATTATTTTCTTTTGCTACTTACATTGTTTGTTAATTGTGTGAAGTAAGCTGCATTCAGATTAGCTTGCTTTTACCTCCTTATTTTGAGCAGTTCCTTTGGCAGATCTGAAGGGATCACAAACTGATGTTGAAATGCCAGTTCAGGCTTAGATTTTCTCCTTGCTGTACAATTGCTCTCCCATCTGATGCTCTCCCTTTAACATGCAGTATCTTGTATTGTCCTTGGAATAAAGCATCCTCTTGCAATGATAATGAGCATGGGGATTTCTTGCCTGTGTGGCTTAGGTGAAGTACCAGCTGTGCACTGCTGAGCTGTGTCAATGCCTGGGGCTTTGTAATACTGTATTTCCAAATTAATAGATAACCGTTCAGTGTTTGTTTTCTAAGTTACACCATTCATTGCTAAATAGTGTAAAGAAACTTGAGTAGACGAGCAGCTGGACTTTTTAATATAATCATTGGATGTGACGCACTTCAAAGAAATAATGACTTTCTCTGAAAAGAGAGAATCTACAGTGTTGATTGTAAAATGAAGTGACAACTGCGGCACGTGACACAGACTTCACTTCAGAGCCAAGTCTATGTGGAGGAAGCTTTTGTTTCTACCAGTACTCTGAAAAAGTTCAGATGCTACCTGATCGAAGATAGCAGGGAAACAATAAAACAACCAAACAATTCCTTGCTGAGGAGTCCAGTTTTATTACAGTTTTTCAGCCAACTTTCTTTCTTAGCAGTTGAAAGATACAAAGTCTCTTCCCTTTCCTCCTCCTTGCAACAAAATATAACGCTCCCTTCCACTGTGTAAATACGCAGAGTAAGTCCTTGGAAGGAAGGAAGAGTGATAGAAAGATCCTTTATTCTACCAATTCCCACAGTATTTTGAATCATTTTTCTCCCTATGAAATAAGGTGTGTTTGTTTTCTCAGGCATCACTATGAAGGTAATGTTTTAAGCCTTCCTGCTAGTAATGAGTTCCGAACAGTTGTTGGGTGCTTTTGATCGACATAATTCTTGTTTTGTGTAGAAAAGAAACTCCAAGAAAGTGGCAGTGGCATTATATCCATACTATAGAGACAACAGACTTACACTTCTGGTACATTTAATAGGTGATTTCATTGTGTAGGTCTTCCAGGTTAAAGAAATTTATGCTTGAGGAGTGGTTTTTATTTCTTCTGCCTTCCCCCAGTGAGGTTGGCACTTCTGTGGTGTTTTGATGGTGAGCCATGAGTAAAACCACTGTGCTTGGGGGGAAAACTCTTCGTTAAATCCTAAAAACTGTGTTTCATGATTTTACAGGACCGGGAAGGAGGGTCAGCCCAGGGAATACTACACTTTGGATTCTATCTTGTTCCTGCTCAATAATGTGCACCTTTCGCATCCTGTTTATGTCCGTCGTGCTGCAGTAAGTAGACCTCATAGAACTTCATTTTGTCTGGTTTGAGCTGAGTAATGTTTGCATAGTTACTGTCAGAGAATGATGGTAGCATGTCTAGTGTCCGGGAAAGGGAAAAAGCTGTTCAGTGATGTGTGTGTTTAAAAAATATTCTTCTACTTGTTTGCAAGCCTGAAACAAAGGAAGAAAAAGTCTGTCCTCCCTTTGTTTTATAGCAGATGACGTGTTTCATTTTGTGTGGTTAAACATCCTCCAGAAAGTAGTTGCATTTTTAAGCTTGATAGTTGTGCTCGCTTGTGATGCGGGACATGTTTTCCTTTCTTTGTGTGGATGAGTGGTCAATAAAAGTGGAAAAACCTTCATCAGGAGGCTTTCTGAGGGAATAACAGTTTAATGTCAAGTCTGCTGTCTTTTCAGACTGAAAACATTCCTGTGGTAAGAAGACCTGATAGGAAAGACTTACTTGCTTACCTAAATGGGGAAACATGTGAGTGATGTTTTCTATTAAAGACAATACTCTCTTGCTTTGCATTTATGGGATAAATGAGGGGGCAATACATGAGGGTCAATCTGTAGCTTAACTGACTACATTCAGACTTCTCAAACTAATTTTTCTTTACATTATGTTATTCTGAACTTAACTATTTTTAAGACACTTAAGAGCTGCATTCCTACATACGTGTTTAGAAGTGAGCTGTTTTATTATTAACATCCTTGGTTAATAGTTAACTGTTAGAATGCTCCATATTTGTTTCTTCCTTCTCTTTAGATTTTGGGAAACTTGGATTTTGATGCAATGAGTGTGTGGGATAAAATCTGCAGTATAATAAAATGTATCAAATCCCTGCTTTTTCAGTCTGGCAGATTTTCCTGGTATTCCATAGTGTTAAAATTTGTTACCAATAGTCAGAGAAAAGAGGTTTCTCTGTGAGCGGAGAAAGATAAATATGGCCTACTTTCTTTGCACGTGGTCTCTCTACATTGGAATATGAGATGATTTCTGTAATATGAGCAGTAAGCCTTTTTTAGAGGGACCCTCAGGTTGTCTTTCTTCCAAAAAGCAGAAGAACAAGTAGATCTTGATTCCAGGTTATAAAGTAACTTTTTGTGCTTGTTTTTTCCTGTGTAGTATTTACAGATCATAGAATTGCTGACTAATGTTGGAAGGGACCACAGAGTCATCTGGTTCAGTCCCCTTTTTGAAGAGTCAATTGGCCCTGAGCAATCTGATCTAACCTGATATTAAATCAGGTTCTGAGTATCTCTGGTGCCAGTGTTTGACAACCTTTGCTAAAGACATTATTTTCTGAATAACTAATTAGAATTTTCATTGTTGCATTTTATCTGTTCTTCTTTCCTTTTATACTGAAATATTTATCAAACCTTTTATACTTATATGAAATGTTTGATTACAGCAACCTCTTCAAGTATAGACAGAAGTGCTCCACTTGAAATTGGCCTTCAACGATCCACTCAAGGTATAGTTTAACTAAAAAGTAGCCTCAAAGTTTGTTTTATGAAAGTATTCGGCAATGCTGCATTTTTAATTTCCTCTTTTTCTTGTAGTTAAAAGAGCAGCAGATGAAATACTAGCAGAAGCAAAGAAACCAAGAATAGAGGTAATGACAGTAACTGTCATCAATACAAATTTGGGGGGTGTGTGTAAATTATAGTTTTTATCTGGTTTTGTAGCAGTTCAGCTGGACTACCTGTCCTCTGGGTGCACACACAACTTCTGTTGGTGTGTACATGAACCAGAAGGAGATAAACCAGAGGCTAGAATTCCTAAGTTCTAAACTTGGAATTTGAGTTGCTGGCTGTACATTGGAGTGTGAAAGGGTAAAGCTTGACCACGGATCTATAAATATCTGTTGCATTATGATCTGTCTGCTAGGAGCTATGTGATTAGAATCAAAGTGCTATGTAACGAGTAATTACTGTTATTTGCCATTTGTGAGCTGACATAACTTAAACGAGTAGATATCAGTAAGACTGGCACTTATCTGCTATTTTAGTCTCTTTATAGCTGTATTTAAAACTGTTGTCCCTGTGATTTAGTATTTTCTGAAGCTGTGTGTTGGATAATTAAATAGTATATTTTCACAACTATCTCTTGAGTAAAATCAACGTGTCTAGTTCTTACATGTATTATGTAATTCCACCTGGTTCTAAAAAGTGTTTTTTTCCCTCAAGTACTTTTTAACTGTGTTCATCCATTTTTTTTCTTCTGAGTTGTTATAAATCTGTGTATGTTTGTGGAGCTCTGAGGCTTTAGGTTTCTTATCAGAAGAATATTTATTGTAAATACCTATATTCCATTATTCCAGAATTGGATTTTAGCATTGCTTGTGCTTATCTTCATCAGTGTAAGATTAGTGAGAACTTCAGGCATTCTTAATGGCTTACAAGCATGATTGCTGTGAGATGACGTCTTGGTGATCTGTAGACTTAGTTTCTACATTTCCCTATGTAGTTGTGATGCCATTATGTTTTCAAACTGTAGATCTTCAACATCATGATTGGGAGAATCAAAAATTCTGCGTACAAACCTGATCTGTTTATGGCCATCTTTTTTTTTTGCTGCTCAGTTTGTAAAGTCTGTTTTAAGCTATTCAGAAACTGTTTCAGTGTAGAGATTCCAGGTCTCTCCTGATACATGAGTGAGACTGCTTTTGCTGTGCTTTAGCCTTTTAGCAGTAGGACAGGCTTGATGATGATTTAAGTTTTGTGGGGAAATAAGACAGATAAGACATAAATGGTATCAGCTTTAAGAAGCTGAAAAAATGGCATGAAGTTATGTCTTTCTGTTGCTTTCTTACCTTACATGTCTGTCTTCATCCTCGTTTGAGTAACGGGAAGTTACTTTACTAGTTTTTACTCTCAACTTGTCTATATATTCATTAAGAAAGCCGTTTATGAAAGTTCTGCATCAAAATGTCACAGTTCTGGGCAGTTCTGTGTAAAAATATCATTGAGCTTGTCGAAAATGTATGCATGTGTATTGTCCTACTTATTGTCACCTTCAAGTTCTCTTAATGTTTTTCTTTTCTTTGGAATTCTTGTCTCAGCAAGGCACTTTACAAGGGAATGGTAGTTTCCTTTTCATTATTCTAATTGTATATTGTGGTTCTTAAAAATTCCAGTAGCTGTACAACTCATAGTAGCGCACAGTTCAAAAATGCTTGGAAATATAGTCCTTGCTAATCTTAAAAAAAAGAATTCTATGCAGCTTTAATTCTAGCTATATTTCTTTTATGAAAGAGAATACACAAATTTAAACACCACTGTTACTCCTAGGATGAAGAGTGTGTGCGCCTTGACAAGGAGCGGTTGGCAGCTCGATTGGAAGGGCATAAAGAAGGTATCGTGCAAACGGAGCAGATCAGGTAGGAATATTTCAATTTCATATGGATAATGCTTAATTAAAAGACTACTAACAATTAGGCATGTGGTCTTTCTTTTGTCCAGTAGCTCTCGTTGGAAGTTTTTTGCCTCACCCCTATCCCCCCATGCCTTAGGTGCTACCATCAATTATGCTTGAGGGGATAGAACCTTGTGCCTGGTCAGACTCCTGTTGTTGAGTGGGAGTTCAGATGGTGTGGAATGAGAGGTTTTGATTTTTTATTCAGAAGTGTAAGGACAGTTGCCTCACATTGCCCTCCAACCCCCACCACTTACACTTTCTTCTGCCATGGTGTTTATCTAAGCTGTCAAAGACAATGAGCAGAACTACAAAGGAAAGCTGATATCTCTATTTCAAAGAAAGAAAGTCTTATACTGAGGAGTGTCTTGTGCACAAAAGGAGGAAAATTATGTAAGAGTACATCTAAGGGTAGCAGGACATCAGTTTGACTCCCTGCAGAGGTGAGCTTGTTTCCTCTGAGGAGGCAGCAGGCTACCAGAGGATAATGTACTGTCATTGCCATAAATAGGAATCAGTATTCGAGTGTATAAAAACTTGCCTGTCACCTTTCCTTGTCTGTTGTATCTATGCAGAATTTTGCAGACAATGACAGCTGTTTTTGTGTCTAATACTGTATCTTCCCAAGCCAGGCAGAGAGACAATGAAATTATTGCAAGACCTTGTTGATGCTAAGGATCTTGGGCTTAGTAGGTACTTAGTAGGATACCAAACTGTAGTAACTCATTTTCAAATACCTAAGGTCTGAAGCCATAATGCAAACGTAGTTGCTTTATTTCTTGTGTGTCAGCTCTCAGAATGCAAAATGGGAATCCTACTTCCTGCTAGGAAGGTATATGAGTATGTAGTAACATTGTTTCATCTGCATTGGGTTTTGCAAATAAATAGTCTCTGATTGATAGACCAACTGCATTCTTGAGAAATATATTTCCTGAGCATAAACAATGTTGTGAACGTTTGTCAGTCCTTCACCAGGATTAAATTTATCAGTTAGCCTTTCAACAGTTACTATAGCCAAGTGAGATATAATTGCACCTAAGCACAGAAAAATATCTTCTTCCTATCTGTGTCTTGTTTAGGTGTACGTAAAAGGAAACTGTTTAAAAATGAACAAAAACACCACAGATTTGATTGTCATACCTGACTAAAAGTCAGGAAGTTTAGGAAACAGTAAGTGTAACTGTGGACATAGTTTTGTGTAAACTGATAATTTGGATGTTAGCTTGAGTGTGTTGCAAACAAGGGTTTTGGAGTATGAGACGCTATTGCAGTGAAGATTACCAAATGTTATTTGTGATTACTTAGTAAAAATCTGTAAATACAGAATACAAATGAATGCAAAAGATTGTCCCTTTAAAAGTGCAAGTGACATTCACAGGCAGTGGATTTTGCGTTTGTCAACCTTGTTGCTTCATTTAAGAGCAACAAATAAGTTCCTTTTTCAGTAGCTTAGGTGTAAAAGGAGACTGAGAACTTAAGCACTGGCTGTGAAGCAATTCTTAAAAAATCATGTAAAATAGAATTGGTTACGTGCAGTCGAGATTGTGCAATTCAGTCCTTTTTATTCTTCAATTTACCTGGAAAACAATAGTGCTCAGTGTTTGGCAACTAAATCCTGCTGTGTTTACAATTAAAAGCAAACAGATAGAAATGTTGCACTCTTGGACTGAGCTGAGCTACTTCAAATACAGTTTAATGTGGACAGAGTTACTACCATCTGTTGTTTGTTTGGCCTACGTGCTCTGAAAAGGTAACACTGATCTTCCAAGTTCCCAAATCTGCATAACAGAGCCTCAGCCAGAACTGAGTTTAATGCTTTGGAAGCCTGAGATTGACTGACTAGACATGAAATTGTAATTCGCTATAAATTACTAGGAGTTGAAAGTCAGATGATATTGCAAATGGAAGTGTTCGTCCTGATCCTTTACATCTTCAGTCTTTATTTCTGCTTGTTATAATTGGGATTATTTTGACTTTTGTGCTAATACCTGTATGGAGTCTCTTGTCAGAAAAATGATTCTAATGCCCAAAACAGCAATGCCAAGCTCATATCATCTTTATGTAAGGTGACTTTTTATGGCATAGATGTAAACTTAAGCAGGAGGAAAGTACTCATTCAGAAATTCTCTCTGAAGAATTGTTTGTGCTGTTATTCAGTCTCTTCTGCTATTTTTGCTCATTTAGGTCCTTGTCTGAAGCCATGTCAGTGGAAAAAATTGCTGCTATCAAAGCAAAAATCATGGCAAAGAAAAGATCCACTATCAAAACTGATCTGGATGATGACATAACTGCTCTTAAACAGAGAAGTTTTGTTGATGCTGAAGTGGATGTAACCAGAGATATTGTCAGCAGGGAGAGAGTATGGAGGACAAGAACTACAATCTTACAAAGCACAGGCAAGGTAATGCTGTAGATACCAAGCTATTTCTATGCTCCAAATGGCAAACTGCATTTTCTCTTTATTGTATCTCTAGCTTGTTAACTATAGACTACAGATGACTGAGAGGATTACGCTTAGTGTTCTAGGTAAAGGTATGCTGGAGAGCTCCTGGCACAGTGACAAAGAGTTCATTCTTTCCTCATTACCGTAAGCCTAAAATACATCTCAAAATACTTGCTTCAGCCATTTAAAAGATACCAAGTAATCACTTAATTCCTCTTAAACAAAGCTGGTTTGAGCCTTAAAATTGGGAAGGCTGTAGGAAGTACCTGTAGGTGTAAAACAAAGTGGGGTGTAACTGATACAAGTAGCAACGTATGTACACTGAAGGAGAGTCAAAAGTCTGCTAAGCTGTGGAAAACACAGGAGAAGTAAGGAGAGAAAATGAACAAAACCAGAAAGAGTTAACATGACAAAGCTTTTCTATGCCTTTTTGTTCCTTCACGCTCCTTTAATTGATGTCTTTATCTGTACTTGGTTACATGCCATCCAGAGCATGGTTGCAAGCACAGCTGATAGCCTAACTGTCCAAAGAGAGCAAGCTTTCTTTATAGCAGAGACAATTGGGGCTAAATTTCTCAAGGAAGCAGTAAGTCAATTTCTAACAGATTGCAAAGGTCTGTTTTCCTGAGGTTGTTGCCAGATTGTATCCTTTGCCTTCTCTACTTCAAGTACTATCACAGGAAAACAATGTCTTGACATTAAGCAAAGGAGTTACCAGTTTTAGCTTGTCTTATTTTAAACAGGTTTTTACACGATGGTCATTTTTACAACATAGTCTCATGACCTCAGTGGAATAAACACTTAGAAATCGTGGGGTAATTAATAGATATATGGCACTTACCTGCGTGTTACATGCAGAGTGAATATTGCTGCTTTAAGTCTGAGATTTGTAGCAATCTCACTAGTGAAAGTTATAAATAAATGATAGAGATAAGTTTTTTAAAAAAAACAACAAACCAAACCAAAAAACACTTTAATCATCCAAAATGTATGTATTGAAGGAATCTGGGTAACTTTTCCTTCACTGTAGTGAATCAGTCATGACATTCATATCTTTACATGCCTTGCAGGAGAGTCTTGCAAAGATGATAGGTAAAGAGTTGGATTTTTTTTTTTTTATCGTAGTATCCCTGTAATAACAATAAGATCAGGTAGTGATTTTAGGCAAAACCTAGCACAGGGAGGACAAAAAGATCAAGTTTTTTTTAGGGACTCTGGTAAGTAGTTCCTTTTACTAGTCTGAGGAATAATTAGCAAGTCCTTTTTTCTGTTTGCACAGAGTTTTGGGAGTGTTGATATGGACAGAAATCATCAAAAGCTTATATTTTCATACAAGAAACTGTCGAGTAAGTAGGTGGGGAAACATCGCTTTGTTACGCAGGGCTATGGTTATATCCCAGAACATCACAAAGGATTTTGATTTTTTGAAAGAGCCTTTGTAAAGATAGTCTCAAGTTGTTAGGAAACTCAGGTATGTCCTTTCAGGGAAGTTATTCCTTATCTACTTGCCTGTTCATATAAAGAATTTTGATCCAGGAAGCATGGCACCCCCTGCAACTGCTCTTTTGGCTTTTTTTGTATAATACTTGGCTTGCTAGTGTGCCTGTTAACAGTTTTTATTGTAATTTTTCAATATCTGCTTGATGCAGGTTTATCTGTAGTCTCCTGAATCCTCTTAGAATATGTTTAAAAATGAAGGTGCCTTCAATGGCAGTTTACCACGTACAATCTGACTCTTTTGTATCTGAGTAACTTTAGAACTCCTGGGGTAATGGTACCAAATTAAGAGCACCCTAAAATGTCAATTTTATTGTTTCTTTCTAAAAATTGATTCAGTCTGAAACAGATCCTCAAGCTGTCTTCCCCACAGAGGAAAATCTCCTGTATGTGAACTTTCCCAGTGATCTCTGTGGTAAACATTGATGTAGAGATGGCTTAAGATGTAAAAGGAGAACACTAGAAAGATCAGGCTACAAAACAGAATATACAATCCTTAACGTGTTTTGGGCAGGTTTCTTCCATTTTTGATGTCTCTGGAAAAAAGTACGAATTTCTTCAGCAAGATGGTCCTCAATACTCTATGTACAGCACTAAAATTATTCATGATGCTTGTATTCTGCCCTTTGAGATGCTGCTTTTAAGAATCTTCTAATAGTTTCTTTATTGTTACGTCACTCCCTTTGCTGAAATTAGCAGTGGATTTTTTTATGGCAAAAGGTGTAAGGTTTTATTTCACTTCACGAGGATGTTGGATTTGAGTGCATTGATATCCCTGTTAGTGTTCTTCAGGAGCTACATTTGCTACATTTCAAAGTAGGTTCTATGGACTACATAAAGAGCTGTTTTTCCTTTTGTGACTTATTTGACCAGATGCTCCAAGAAGTAATTGCTTGTGATAGCTAAAGGATTAATCTCAGTACGACTCCCCTTCTTGACCCTCATCCTACCTACAAAATAACTGCGATCTCATAATTACTTTCTTTGGGATTATGGGAGTTCTGTTACTGTCCAGTGCTTATTGGCAGGAGAGCCCTAGTGCTTTTGTGGTTCCGTACAAGTTGCCATTCATTGACTGTCATTCATTGGATGTCATTCGTGCTTTGGCTCCAAGCTTCCTATAATGCACAACCTGTATCCGTATGATCCCTTCCATTACCCTTCTATTGTACTCGGCTATTGCATTGATCCCTGGCTGTCTTTATTCCGAATTAGTGAGGTTGCTGGTGTTCTTAAAATCAGACATTTCACTTCACTTACTTTTTTATTTTCAAGGCTTCCAGAATTTGCATGTCGGCTTGCTTATCTTTAAATTTTGCTTAGAATTTCTTGTTGAAGTATTTTTTACATAATTTTCTATCTGATGATTATGCACTCCTACCCTCTTCTGGAAATCTAGGGTTTGATTTAATCCCAGGTGGATGAGTCATCCTGTGCTGTCTCTTGCACATCTGTTGGCCTTCCCCAAGTCTGCGGTGTAGTCTTCTGGAGTTTATGCATAAGGTGACATATTCATGTATTTGCTGTTCAGAGCCCAAGTACATTTGTTTAGTTTAAGGTTTTTCTTCCCATTATAGTAGCTTAATTTTAGAACTATTTGGGTGGATATATTGTTCAGAGGCAATTTAATTTCAGGTTTGAATGAATGTATGCAACGTGGCTGTCTTGGTGAGCTGTTAGACAGTCTAACCAACTGAGAACTCAAATTCTGAATTCCCTTGCCATTTCTTTAACAGCCACACTTGTTGGGGGCTTTGAGAATCCTTTGAGAATCTCATCTCTTTTGTCTGTCTTCTCCTCACACCATCCAGTTCTAGTTGTTGACCTTCACAAACAAGCACAAAAATCAGGGTAAAGGAATTGATGCCTTAAGGCCAGAGATGTGCTGGGGGAAAGAAGCAGTACAGGCAAAGGGAAAGGAGTACTAGAAATGAAATCAAAATTACTTCATCTGTGGATTGATGCTTGGACAAGGTGTCAATGCTGTAAGTGTCTTGCTGTTTCTTTTGCTGGCCTTTTTTTGTATAAAGCACACATAATAATTTAGGATGTTTACTTACACCATGTTAGAAGGGTATGAATTGAGTTTTTGATAATGTAGTCATACTATTGACTATGAAACCTGTTTCTGGAGGGCAGGTTGAGCTTGTCAGATTTTATCTACATTAAATAAGATTGAGCTGAAACTGCAAATCTTAAGGGAAAATACTAGCAAAACACTGCTTTTATAACTTATTTATTGAGAGACCCTTTGTTTATTGAACTGGACATCTTCTCTGGCAGCTAGGATTTGAACCCATACGTAGAATATTTAACATCATAAGTATTTGGAGTATTAAGTTTTGAATTACTGCTTTATATCTGTTTTGTAAAATAAACCATTGAACATCTAGAAAAAACTTTGTGTTTAAACAGAAATTGATTCCTTTCTTTCATGTTCTTCCTCTGTCTTTCCTTCCTGAATAATTCCTTGATTTCTGTAATCTCTGGTAGCAGGCTTCGGCAATCTTTTTTTTTTTTTTTTTGAAGCAGAAACCTCTTCATTCTATTTCTTCTGTAAATACATTCATAGCACTTGAATTCTTCCTGTAGGAATGCGAAAGTAGTCTAAGCAGGATTTTCAGCAATCACAAGTATATTGGAAAGGAGTAATTACCTCTGATTGATGTACTTGATTTTTTTAGGCTCCTAGCATGTTCAGAAATATTCTATAAATAACCAGCATAGGCATGGTAATTGAGTAGGCTGGGTTGAACCTGTGTGCCTTGTGTGTAGAGGAAATCTCAAAACAGGAATCTTGGAAATTCACTAGTAATGGCCTTGTGAACTTATTCTCTGAAGTGAACTGGTGTACTTAGGGGAGTAGTGTGCTCTGAGCATTTCTGACTTTTACAAATCTTTCCTCTATTTCTTTCTAGGGATATGTTACAGATTACTGCTAAAACTTTAAATTTGGGTTAGCAGTCTTGAGTTGTATTTTCTTGCAAGTATAGGAGAATTACCTTTCCTTGAGCAAACTAACCCAATGCACAGAAGGAACAACATAGTCAGTCCAATTGAACATACGGAAGGCAACTTGGTATAGGATTTGGATTATTTGAAACTCTGTCCCTCTAGTGTAGTTTCCTAACCATTGGTTGATAAAACTGTGGGGTTTGTCAATATAACATTTTGTTTACATGCATATTAATTACTACATCTGGGTTGCGATGTTGAAGCCAAGACCTCACTTCTTTCTTCCTGTTAATTCCCTCATGCAGTCTGGCCAATTTGTTTTTCTCACAGTCCGGGTAGATGGTCCTCTCCCGGATTCATATTTACTGTATGAAAAAAAACCTAAAAGTCAAATTTCTGAAATCTGACTTCACATATTAAAAATATTCTTTCCTAATAAAGAAGGAAGTAAGACAAAATAAAATGTTTGTATTCTGTCTTAATCCTAGCATTTTTATATACTTTCTCTTTTTTAAATTAAAGTCTTTCAATAATAGGGTTGACCCCTTTGACAGTAAGTAGCATATTTGAAATAAATGCTGTTGAGATTTTTTTAGTTACTGTTTTTGTATGATTTTGGTACCTTTTGAGTATTTATAGCAATGAAGTTCCTTGTAAGGAGATTACAAGCTGCGCTTACCACAATTTCAGTAAAAGTTTTACTGAAAGTTCTTTTAATTGGCAAATGCTTAAATTAAAATAACTTAGTAGTAAGACTAATATGGTATTTTAAGTTATTTTTTGACAGCTAAAAGGTCTGAGTAAAATCTTGGAAGTCTTAACGTTCTTTGTAAAAGCAATTTTCTATTTGAGCTCTAGGTGGCAGAATTGTTCTGTGTTCCTGAAATTCACAATCATGGTGAATTTAGTTGTGAAGTTGAAAAGATGAAGGTGTCCCAGGTTAATAGCTATTAGCGCTTTCAAATGTAACGAGGTCTGTGGTTCTAGAAGGCCTGTGCACAAGTGACATGGTATAGATTTCAATTCCCAAACTCTACTTTGATGTATGTTAGCTTACTCAGTAAAACTGGGAAGACTGTTATATTGCTGTTAGATACTTGTCAATGTATTTTGACTACAGCTCTTGAAGGAAGTATGGACCAGATCATGGAAGTTCTCATATTGAGCAATATTTAATCTTGTTTTGGGACTAGGTTTCCCAGACTTGTCAGAAAACCTCTGGAGTAACAGAGCTATGTTACTTGAAGGAAATTTAGGTTAGCTGTAAAGTAACATCACACCGGTGCACTTCTATGACTTAAAAATAAAATAATAAAAACAAACAAAAACAACCCACCTGCATTTCTATATGGTGCATACATATACGAAATAACTTCAGGTTATGTACAACGTATTTTTTTATATTTTTTTTATGCTGTGTTCTATTTTCAGGACATTATAGTGTTGCTCTTTCATACTTCTGAGTTAGTGTTTATTCTATTTTAAATTAGATGCTTTACATGTCTTTCACATAAAATACTCTTGCTATAAAAATCTAGTGGGGAAAAAATAGAACAAGCAAGGAATGAAACTTGTCACTGGAAACAGTCCACAAGTAGGACTAATAACTGTTTTATTTCAGTGCAGTAGGCTGTTAATAGTACTTAAACTTTTTGACTGGTGGAATGTTATTTGTTTCCCAGAGCAAATTTTGTGAAACGGAGTGTCTGACTTTAATTTTCATTTTCCACGGCAGTTAGTGACACATCAAGTTTCATTAATGCTTTTTTTATATATGTTGGACAGTTTAAAAAAATTGTCCTATACTCTGCTCCAGTTTGTTAGCTGTTTCAATTGTGGTAATTTCTTCCATTGGTACTGTCTTGAAAGCGTAACTAAAAAGATCTATTATTTATTCTTCAGTGGTTCTTTTACAACTTGTTTGTTCTGTTTATACCTTCTGTAGGAAACATGCTGTTGTATGAGTTACTGTATTATGGTCTTTGCAGGCCAAAAGTGTATGGAAAATAGTTGCAGAAGTACCATAAGCCCTCTGCAAGCACTGTGCAGTTGAGCCTCTTGTCCTTTTACTTGTTATTCAATGCAAACAAAGGAATGAAAATAGGAGAGGTATATGTACACGTAATTCAAAAAGGAGGCATTATTTCATGACAATTCCATCATCTGAGGTTGTATTTCTATCTGTGGTCTTTACGAAGAGTTCCCGCGTTAGGAGAATAAAGGTGTTGAGTCAGAAATTCTGGAAACTTTTATGGTCTGAATAAGCACAGTGCAGAAAATATCAGTACTTCGTGTAGCTGTTCTGCCTGTATTTGCATGCACACAGCTGCCCCTGAATATCAATTCTGTATGTATTCAGCTTTTGATTCTGAGGGCAGTCTAGCACACAATACAAAATATGATGCTCTAAGACTGTCTTCAATTTAGAATAACGAGGAGAGAATCAGCTTCAGTGTTTGTGAGCAGTTTGCGTGGAAGAGGCTTAGGGTTTAAGGTGTAGGAGAGGGCTTTAAATGACACTGGATTTAGGTGTGTGATTTAAATTTACAGTGTAAGACTTGCTTTTAATTTTACAGTTATTCAGTTTATGTACCACACAAACTGTTTAACTTCTGTACTTTTATGAGAACACCTGAACACCATTGGCACATTCATGCCACGCAGCACATAAGAATTACTAAAAATCTGTGATGAGAACATGCGTCGTGCCTTGGTTTGTCATTGGCTGCAAAGGACTTAGCAGTATGTCTGAGTATATCAAGCAAATGTGTAAAGCGTGGAAGGGGCTTGATTCTTCCTTCTCTATGCCTGCTGTAAATTTGGATTATGTTTATAGTATTCTACAGCTCTTGATCATCCTGGGATGCAGGTCCAACAAGAAATCGTATCTCAAATAAGAATTTGAGTTTATAGGGTTGTTTCTAGGATCTTCTTTCTCTGCTGTGAAATACCAATATGTTAAATCTGATACAAACTGATCACGGCTGATTTACAGGGATGTTTTGAAGTGTTTCTAGTTCTGTATGTCAGATTTACGCAATAATTATTTTTAGAGATGAAATCCACATTCCTTCTTGATGATTGGTATTAGAAATTATTATTTCTAAAATACTTTCTAAAAATTATTAGAAATTATTATTTTTTGCTAACCTGATAAATAGCAGTTAAAGATGTTCTTTGTCAATGAGCTTTAGGGCTAAGGATAGCTACAGAAATTAAATACAGGTTACAGGATAAATATTTTTTAATAGTTTTTTAAATTAGAATAAGCTGTGCTATATTTATATGAAAGCAGTTTTATTACAGAAGGAGTTCTGCTGGTGATGTAACTTGGTGCTCTTCCCCATCAGAGCAGGCTGATCTTATTTGTTCTGGTATTTCTCCTAAAACAGCCTGGTGTTAAATTAACACCAGTGATAGTAACTTGACTTGCTGTATGTTAGTCACTGTGTTGGCAAGGGATAGAGCATCTGCTCCTGTAGACGCTGAGAATTTATATACGATTGAAGGTTTTCCTGAAGAACATGTGACTCTTGCTGTGAGATGATGATCAACGGCATTTAACTGACCATAGCTGCTGTTCTTGATCATGTGTTGGTTCCCATTGCCTTCTCTTCCAATCTACATCTAGGGTGTGCATGAGTTCTCTTTGTAGAGGCATGAGGGAGGATGGGAGGAGCAATCTATTACTACAGAGCTTTATTTAAGAAAATACCAGAAGCCTGATTTGTAGCTGCTGACACTTTCTTCCTCTTTTTTTTTCCTCCTCAGTGTGGTAAAATACTATTAGGTATAGACATGGCTGGAATTAGTAAAGAGTTTTCATGGGAGTAGCAGCACTATAGGCAGATAAAAACAAGAATTGATGAAGTTGTCCTTTTATACTGAAGATTTTTTTTAAGCATTGTTTTAAAAGAACATTCAAATTTCTTTAAGAACTAGTACAGAGAGATGGATTTTCTTATTTTTTGTGTGTCCTGGTCCGTCCCCCAGATTAGAAGTAGCATTTGGTATTAAGTTTAACGAAATCTAGGATAGAAGCTAAGGGATGTTTATATTCTGGATCTCTAAAAGGATGAACAATGAAAACTTAGTGGTCTTTCCTCTCTGCAGGGCTTTGCAAATCAGTTGGAACCCGCAATGGACTCTGTGCTCGATCACTTTCTGTCACAACAATGTAATCCCACATCCCCAAACAAGCCAATAAACAGCAAGATGATGATCGTAGTTTGAGCGTTTGTTAAAGCACTGCTGTTTTTTCCCCTTTGAAACAGATATTACTTGTGTCCTTGGGGGGACCTGCATTTTCATGCTGTCAGAGAAAACATCAGCAAGAACGCTTTGTAATTCTATGCTTATTAACAACTTCTTTTCAGCAGACTGGAGGATATATATATATATATATATATATATTAACCTGAAGGAAATTTGGTCCAGGACATGGAATTTCAATTTATTAAAAACTGAGATGCTAAAATGCATTTGAAAAAATCATAATTGGAAATTTAATTTCACTTTTATGTGTACGTTAACTGTAGGTTTTATGAATGAGATAAGATTGTGAAAGCTGACTGTAGTTTACATGTGACTGCAAGGCTTGGCTTCTAGATGGACAATCACTCTAAGTTCCTTCTCTTGTTTAATTAGTTCATCCTTCTGAGTTTCAGAAGACTCAGGAGCTTGTCTTTCCAAGAGGCAATGTGTGATGAAGTACAGCAAGGACAAGAATTGTCATTGTTTTGCTGCTCAGTCCAGAGTCTGGGGGAAGTCTCCGAACTTCAATTTAAGACATAGTTGCACTCGCTTGCCAAAGAACAGAGCTGATTTTGAGTATCCACATAAAATTGATATGCACATGGCTCACAGCTCTTTGAAGTGTTTTTACAGATTTTTTTTTTTGACAGAAAAGAGCTTGAAATAGTGTTGCGTGAGTTCTTTCAGTCTTTGTGAAAAGAACTTTTTTGTATGTGCAAGGAATGGCTTTGCCTTCATAAGTGGTTTCTGGGGGTATTCCAGTTCCAGCCCTTCTGGCTTGGAGCAAATTGACAACATGATAACTGACTGAGGTCAAGTGAATGAGCTTAGAGAAGCTTTGAATTACAGCTCTCTTTAAATTACTTCTGCAGAATTCACGCCAAACATGTCTGCTTTATAACTTTTGCATTTGGTTTGTAATGCTGCTGGTCTTCGTTAACAATATTTCAGTGTTAGCTTACAATGCTTTGGAAGACTCTTAGTGTATGAATACTTGATAATATTCCAAACTATTAAAAAGTCACTTCTGTTAATTGATAAAAGATTTCTTTTACTGATGATCCATTACTAAAATAGTCATTAATGAAAGACATGTACATATCTTTAACTTAAAATGCCTACTAAGTGGAACGTAATAAGTATCTGCCTTTCAAAAGTTTAATTAACACTTTTTGTTTGGAGTAAAACAATCCTATTAATATTCAATCCTATTAATATTAGCTGGAGGAATATGCTTAAAAACATTAATTGATACAACTCGTGACCCAGTGACTTGTTTTTCTGTGAAGCACAAGTTAACAAAAATTTCTTTCATATGTATTAGTATCACTTGAAACAGAGAGTCAGCAAGGTTCACAGGTATCAATATGTTTTTCAGAACTTTGCCAAGAATATTTTTGCGATTCTTCAATCAGTAAAAGCCAGAGAGGAAGGCCGAGCACCTGAGCAAAGACCCGCACCAAATACAGCACCAACGGTAAGAGCAGCACCTTGAATATGAAGGCCTTCACTCCGAAAGTGCGAGTACACTGTCTTGTAGATATTAATCACAAAGTTTGTTTTAGTTCAGTTGCTGTGAATGAATAAATTCACAGATATTCTTTGCCTTAAGTTACATTTAATGGTATTTAAAGAGTTGAATATTTTAGTTTAATTTGTTCAATATGTTCTTGTTACTTACCGATGGAAGTGTTAGTGCCAGCTTCAGGATGTATCAAACACCAGAGACATTCTGCATTTATTTGGAAGAATTGCATTACTTGAGACTGCTGCCATTTCAAACACATTTTTTTTGCTGGTGTTTTTTTTTTTTTTTGACAAATAGGGTAGCAAATGTTTAAGAATCTGGAACATGACTCACTGGCGGGAACAGCTTGAACCAGCTTTCTTTTGCCTGTAATAAATCAGGAGGACAGGCTAACAGCTTTATTGTTTAAGCTGTCTAGGTATTAGACAGGGTTTGTTCTGTATGTTTAGTACTGGTCTCTATTAAATATAATATATTATTGAACTCAGTGGCAGTCTACGATAAAAACTGTTTAATTTTACTTGGGTTTATTTTTGGTACCACTGCATTTAACAAAGAACTAAATTTAAGTAGCCAGGTGAGTTTCAACTTTTAAATATTTGCTTCATGTTGAACTTCATAGATTGCCCATGGAACTCTTCAACCATACTGTGCAGAATAGGATCAGCCACAGACAAAGTGAATTGGTATATAGCGGTGTGTTATAGGTGCCTTAAACAAACAAACAAAAACACACACACAAAAAAATGAAACCAAACCGCTCCTCCCCCTTTTATTTACAGAATGCTTTTTTCACCAAATCTAGTTCTATTCTGGCAGTTTGACAGATTTCTAGCTTAATCAAGCTGTAAAGGAAAATTGTGTGTGTGGCTGAACCCTTAACCATGAGTTACCAGTTGACATTTTTTTTCTGAATCTTGAGATATTACAAGAACTTAGTGATTTTAAAGTTTAAGATTTTAGCTAATGTCGTTTGCTATTACTACTTCAGTTTTGCCTCCGGTTGTTGTTCTTTTCAGTATATACTTCCAAACTTTCTGTTAGGCTGTAAGTGGATGTTGAAACCAGGCATAGCAGTATTCAAATACATTGAAAGTCCTACAGAAGTGAACTAATTTTATCGTCTTAAGCAGTTCCATGCAATGCTTTGTGAACTTCACAAATCAACAGATATTTTCAGGATGTCTAAAAACCCTTACTTAACCTGTTTTAGGATCCCACTTTGCGAAATAAGCAACCTATTCCAGCTGCCTACAACAGATATGATCAGGAAAGATTCAAAGGCAAAGAGGGTAAGTTCATTGTAATCTTTCTTAAAAATAATTATTAAAATAAAAAAAGGGAATTGAAATCAATGAGTTGTAAAGTTAGGGTTGCAGGATTTTCTGTGCTGTTGCTTGTCAAAACTAAGCAAAGACCAAAAAAACTATCGCTGTTCCTAAAGATAGCTTTTGTCCAATGGTAATACTGGGTAACCAAGTCTAAAAGCATTATCTCTTTAGCAATTCTTTCTACCATTTAGGAAGCAAACTGAAAGCTTAAAACCAGAACCTGCTGAAAAAAATTGTTTGGGAAACACTTGTTTAGAAAACACTAGATCTACAAATATAAATGCTAGAGGCATCAAATGAAATAAGTTATCCCTCCTCACACAAACACAATTACTTTAGAAGTTGCTTTCAGTAATCGTTAAGTATTATTAGCTTATGTGTCTAATGAAAAAAATGGCAACAGCAATGCAATATATTAGCTTCCTTCTACAGAGAAGATGGGAATAATCTACAATATTTAACAAGTTTCACTCATTTTTAAACTAGATTGGAAGCTTGAACTTGAGTGATGATTAGTCTTTCTAAATCAGAATTTGTTTTGTGTCCCCCTTGCTTTTTTTCATCTTAGGTTCTGGTTCTAGTAATGTCTTGCTGTGTTTCAGTTTTGCAAATAGCGTTTGTTGTGGTTAGATGTTTTCTTGTTTCTTGCAGAGGGCAAGGCAAATTCTTCCACGTTTCTGAGTTGCCTCTTCATTCTTGTTATCAAACAAGATCATTCTTTTCCTTAATGAAGCTTCTTATGCATGATGCTTAGGGCATTCTTTTCTGGCTGCAAGAGCTTACATGCTGTTAAATGCTACTGTAAATTATAGATGAGCAGTTCAGCTTACATCTTGCAGACTATTTTGCTTTGTCAAAGTTAATACCATTTTTTGTTTGGGGAAAGTTAACATCTGAGAATTTACATGGTATTCCATGTATGTGCTGTATTGTAGCTGATTGTGTTCAATTTTGTATTGAAATGGGAAAGAATGAAAAAACCTTCCCCTGAATATATTTACTGATACTGGTTCGATTTTGTTTCTGATAATTTTTAGTCTTCAGTACTTGAGCATTTGCCAAGTAGTTTTTCTTTCACTACAATTTCCTATGAAGAGTTTTTCTTAAAAAAAAAAAAAAGTAGCTATACTGGACAGTGTGAAATTAGAGCTGGAGAAATGAATTAATGCCCAGGTATAACAGTTCAAATGTACCAAGTGTACCAATTCTTGCTCCATTGAGTATAGGCAGCAAAGTAAAGTTTCTCTGTGCTGCTGTGAGTCTTGTCCTTTTAGTAATGTACCACATTGTTTTTCCTTAAAGTTCCAGCATAGCAGAAGTCAGTCATTGTAAAAAAAAAATGCTGCTACTTTTAGTCCTATTTGGTGTAAATTAGAGAGGGGCTTGCTGCACAACCATGTGACTTCATTCTATAATAGTGAAAAGAATTTAACCAAATGCTTCAGGAAAGCTTTGCTGTTGACTTCCTGCTATTGTCATTTTATGTTTTAATTATTCTTATAATTGTTGGATTTTCAAACGTAGATACAGTTTTTCAGAGGTATGTCAATTTCAAACAATTGTGTTAAGTGTTAGGTCTAGGCAGTAGAGGACTAAGAAGTTTTTAAAGCTGAGGAGACTTTGGACCACGGAAAATATTTTTTCCTGTCCCCTGTGCATTGTCAACAAAAATTCCTTATAAAATTTTTCTCATTTCAAGTATGTCTTTTAAATTGTGATTCCTGTCCTGTAGGAGAACTGGTAGTAGGAGTTCCAGAGGTCTGAAACTTGACTAACGTGTTAGACATATTTATTGCATGCGTTTCTAAGGTTAGAGGATTCTGTTTCTTTTTGGCAGAAAATGTGCAAGAGCTTCACGTTTGGAAAAAGTAGATTGTGCTTGCAGTAGATTGCTTTTGTGCTCTCACTCTCTTGGCTTTGTGTGACCAGGTACTTTGATAATGTGTCTATTCAGTAGTGGAAAATATACACAGATTTGTGTTGTGATTTTCTTTTTTTATTAGTACTGTGACACTTTAAGAACTTGGATTTAATTACCTGTGAGATTATTATTAAACTGTTTTCGATGAACTTTGCAGAGAAGTTTGTAAGCTCTAGCTAGTGTAACTTGGAAATTTAGGCCTGAAACTTTAGTTTTACTTGTTAGGGAGTAGTACTGAAAAGGAGTGTTCAGTAAACTATTTTGTAGAGTGAAATTTGGTGTCAGTGACTTAATTACCATGGGTGTGAAGTGGGGTAGTGAATCATTTCCAGGCAGTCTGCAGAACTGTTGATATCCGTTTTGAGAAGTAAACAGATGAAAAAAAAAAAAGTGATTATTCAATCTTATTAATCTGCAATTCAAGCAAAGTCTTCTACTTGAGTTTTCCAGTTTTGGAGAGCGGTATTCCTTCAAACTGTTTGTTTGCCTAGACTTCCTTCAAGAAAGAAGTCTTTTCAAAACTGTTGTTCTTAGGCAAGGTATTGATGCTCAAGTTTACACCTGGATCTGATGGCTAGAGCTGCAGCAGATGCAGAAGCAAAATGTCTAGTGACCTAGATTGACCCAGAGCAGTGGGCTCTGAGCAAATGGAAGGCACTTTGAGCATTAATACTCATACGTGAGGAAATGGAACATCTGACTGCATCATGATGGAGAATATAATCAGTCCAGTAAGCTGATGCATTAGTGTGCATATTTTCATTACGAGGTCTAATTCTTCTAAATGAGAGGAGGCACTCAGGTTGATCCATGGTGATGCTAGAAAGGTAACCAGTGATGAACCACGCTAGAAAAGTGTATGATTCTTTAGAGAATTTTTGGGTCACTGAACTGTGAAATTGTGATCATAATACATGCAGTGAGTGGAAAAGAAAAGCTAGTCTTAATGTTAGCGGGTGATAGTTTGTTTTGAAGCACTAGAACTGATTATGCAGTAGTAGTTATTGTGTTTAGTCTCTAGAGATGTAGGTTTTAGACATTGCTTGATCAAGATGTTTTTAACAATGCTTATGTTTATCAAACTGATTATATTTGGCAAACAGAAAAAGCTGTAATACATTTGCCACTATATGTTAATGCTGGGTTTTGCTTGCATTCTTTACTCTGTTTTTGAAGTATTTAATCTGGACTGCTTTTGCCTAAATGAAGTGTGTATGATTGCCTAGCGATTTTGTAATTTTACTGAAGAAATCCAAGTTATTGAAGACTCTTACGTAACTTTTTTAGCAGTTGTTCTGCATCCAATTCAAAGTTGAAAAATAAAGATCTGCAGTTTCACAGTCATGATGCCCTTCTTTTTAAAGGGTCTCTTTTCTTCCCAAATACTTACCCTTTTCTTAGTAGACTTACAATTTTAACTGTTGTTTTCTTTATTGCCATTGGTGAAAGTATGATTTTGAAACTGGAGTTGCAAACTAATTCTTGGCAAGGCATCAATATTTCATGTCTGTGCTGCTGCATGACTCAGCAGCACAGGTTTGAGCTGCTGAGGAAGGGATAGAAGAAACACATTGCATTTCTGTTCATAGTCAGAGAGTATCTATGGTACAGCATTTATGCTGATGTATGCTGGGGGCACATCCCCTGGTGCTCCAGGTTGCTCTGTGTTCTGCTTTTCTTTACTGTGACCTGTTGGTCCTCTTGTGTCCTAGGGCTGCTATTGAGCAGCTGTGTCAGGGTCAGCCACTGCCCTGGGAGAATGCTCTGGAAGAAATGCTGCTCCTCTTTCTGTCTTGGCCCTTGAATGTCTTTTACAAGCAGCTGCAGCAACCTGGCTAACAGCCTCAGTAATTTTTGCAGTGGGAATGCGGCCATAGCTGCGGAGTTCCTGACTTGGAAGCATTTGTTCCCTGCTTTGCATAGGCTGTGGACAGGGAGTGGAGCTGAAGGTACCGTATGCAGCTCTGTGCAGGAAGTAAGACCTTCAAAAAAGGCATGAATGTGCAAGTGGCAGGGCTCTTGCTGTTTGCAGTGTTTATTTCTGCAAGTGAGCGCAGTGTGAGTGGCTGACTGTTAGAATACCACATAGTAAGTAAGAGGATCAGGGAACAACTATTCTGAGCAAAGAATGTCCGTGCTGTTGTCAGTTCAAAGAGGGTTGCTGTGGCGATCTGGAAGCTGGCAATGCTGAACTCATTCATCAGTTGCTTAAGACTTTGAGACAGGAAAGTTGAAAGCAGGTGGGCTGTTTGGGAGGTGGCTTCTTCTGCTCATCCCACCCTACCTGCAGGTAGCAGGCCCTGGAGTCTTCAGGAGACATCATAGTGGCTGTGGTGACTGCAGAAACCTGAGTGGGCACTTGCGTTCTGCTTGGGCCATTCAGCTTCTCTCAGATTTACATCAGTAAGGAAAGGCACTATGCCATTATTTACTGCTGATCAGAAATATTTTATTTAGCACCTAAGTAGCTGTTAAATAGCATTGGAAGGCCTGTATACCTGCTGGAAATACTCAGCAGGCTAGGAGCCCACTCACTGATGCCTGAGGCAATAGCTGGCTCTTCAGGTCCTAGTTATTTGCTCCTCATGCTAGTAAGAGGGGGCAGCTCAAGGCTGGGAGAAGGAAGCCAGTAATATCCAGGGCCCCGCTGTGGCTCGTTACACAAACCAGGACACATTTTTGAAGGATTTGAGATTGTTGCAAAAGATGAAACCATTTGTGGCTCAACAGGGGCTTGTTCCCTGCGAGGTGCTTCTCTCCTCTTGGATTTTAGATTTTATTTTCTAACCGTGCTGCTGGCTCTGTGGGCTTTTATTCCCTTTGTGTGGCTAATGGAGACTTGAGTTACAGTTGTTGTTCTTGTTGTGTTTTTTTGTTGTTATTGTTTTAGTTCAGGAGGAATGCAAGGTTTTACAGGGACAAAGAAAAAGGTTGTTGGAAAGAAATACCTGATATGGAGAGCAAATGTGAAGAACTAATTAACTGTAGAAGCAGGGTTTGTGCTGAGAGGAAGGGAGCTGGTAGGCCCTGCATGGCAGGGCGTACTGCTTGCTGGTCTTCTTAAAGGGTTTCTGTATCCCTGGGTTTGGGAAGGATGCCTGGTTCAAATAGTTGAGAACCTTTTATGTCACAGGTAAGAAGAACTCATAATATGCCAATTTGGAGAGGGCAAAGTTTCTTCTGTTGGTAATCATCTGTAATCCCCAAACAACTGTCATTCTAGATCATGCATCTCTGATTTGTGTCACCCCAGGTCAGCAAAAGCATTGCTTCAACTGAAGGGAGCTCTACCATGTATTCTGTAAGGCCTCAGGCACCTCCTGAAACATTAATATGTTCCTTGCCTCCAAACAGTGACCTATATAGACAGTGAGAAAACTTATTTATAGAAGTGCTGGTCAGAAGAAACTTCATTATCTTTATCTTGAGTTCAGCTGTATTAGCCCTGTGCTGAGGCTCAATGTGTAAAGAAACTCAAGACTGTACCTGCCTGCATTTTGCTTTCTCAAAATAACTTTGCATAGTTCAAGAATGTCAAGCCCAGCAGAAGAGAGGGCTTTGAGAAGCTGAGATAAAGAAGGGCTGGAGCAAAGGTGACTTTGTATGGTGAGATGGAGAAATGGCCTGTGACATGGTGGGCAGTGCAAGTAAAACATGATCCAGTCAGTAAGACTAGGCCTCTCTGCTGGGTGGTAGGTTTGATAATGTAATTGAGGAGGAAGGGGAAAAAAAAGGAGGCAAAACTAAAAAACAAATCTGCTTCAGAAAGTAGATACCTGTCATTGTGGTGTGAGAAGTATGATCAGTTTTGAACTCCTTGGTATCTTCTCATAGGCACTGGAGAGTGATAAAATCTGGAGAACTTTTCTCATTTCCTACAACTCTATGATGATCTTCCTCATCTAAAGGAAGAAAGGATGATCAACAATAGATGCTTCCCAGGGCCATCTGTATTGTTGTCAGGGTTGTCTAGGTTTCAATTTAAGTGAACTTACTCATGGTAAGCGCAAGAAGCTCTAACAGTATTGAAAATCTGATCTTTTTCTTGGAAGTTTGTAGGCTCAAGTATGAGAATTAACCTTGGTTACACATTATTTTGGCTAAGTTTTTATGCTGCTGCATTGTGTGAAGATGACGTAACAAAAGGCAGTAATCCTCCAATTCTCAATAAGGGTTTCTGCAAGCATCAAGTACCTTTATTCAGGTCTAGCTAAAATAGCACACAAGCTGCTTAGCATAGACAAATGCTTGCAGTCACCGTCATCCTCCATACCAGAGAGGTTTTAACTGCTTGGCTTGATTGCAACACGTTTCACAATCACGCCTAAGCTGTGCAATAGTATCTGCAGTCAGGTCCACCTCTCTATCGTGAGCCCATCTATATGTTGCATCTCTGCCTTGCTGGGCCCACTGAGCTATAAATAATTCACCCTTATGTTTTAAGTCTTAGCAGCCTCATCCACCTGCAGGTTGACTCCTGCATATGTGAGCATCTATGTGGCATACTTTAACAACCAGAATCTCTAACTGGGTAGTAATATCTCACCACAGTGCAGCAGCCCAGATGGGTTTGCCTCTGTGCTGCCAGTTGCTTTGCTTCCGTTGCTGTAACCACTACCAGCCATGCTGATAACTTCTCATGGCATCCCTGGTGATTAGTGGTAATCAGGCCATTTTAAGCATGAACTAATTGAGCTGTTGGTTGGTAGGGCCAGCTGACAGATGCATGAGACTAGGGAATGTACAAATGGAAAAAGGTTTCACTGCAAATTCTGGTGGCAGCAGTCATGAGCTGACTTAGTACTGAAGACAGGGGAGGACTTCTCAAACCCCAGAAAACTAGCAGCAGAAAGCGTAGTCACTGAGCACTTGTAGACTTCTGTCACTTAGCATATATTCAGCCTGATTAAAAGTGTTCCAAAGAAAAAAACACAGCTTTTCATCACTTTCAGTCTGGTAGTGTGAATTTATGTGATTTCTGTTTTGTGTATCGTGTGGTAACGACATTGTTGCTATTCTGCACTGCAGAAGTGGATTTATCGTATCAAGTGTCCGTGGTTTTATAGTTGGTATACCAGTTTCTGTTTAAGTACAGCTGTGAATGTTGCATCATAATGCATTCTGGGAATTAGTTGCTTCTGCATCTTGTACTAAAGAGAATTTCTGAGACTGCATGCATATTGTTCCACATTCTTGCAAAGATTTAAATTTACGTCATTCTTCTAAACGATTCCATGCAGCAGAAAAAGCTTACTCTGGTTGTAGAAAGCAGAAATACCAAATGGAGCGCTGCCTGAAGACAACACTAGTCTCTTACATGCTAACCAAGTTCTGTAGTATGAAGAGAACCTAAACTGAACCACCAGCAAGACACATCCTGTGCAAAAATAATTTCAAAGATACTTGCAATGTTGTCTATCTAGTCATGATGTCTCTATGTTCAGAACAACTTACAAGAGACTCTTCTATTTTGCAGAAACGGAAGGGTTTAAAATCGATACCATGGGTACCTATCACGGAATGACTCTGAAGTCTGTAACGGTAAGCTAAAGGTCTTTATTTAAACATGTTTTATGGAAACAATGCATGTCTTGTCAGCCTTGCTTAGGCTCTGGAAGGTCACCTTAGTTGTGTAATAGAACTAATGAATGTTTTTCTCTGTGACAAGGTAAATATGTTTTGATTTGGTCATTGCATTTTAGAGAACTCTGTTCAAGGGGTTTGTCTGCAGTAAAAAGGTGCAATGGGAACACTTTGCTGGCAGGTTTGTCTTGTTGAGGTACAGCCTCTTTATGACTGATGTTATTAAGACTATATGACTATATTTTTGCCAGCCTTCTGTATGCCTGTTAAGGACGTCTTTTATACTCAGAAATGATAAAACTATACTCGTGAAATCTTAGTAATAAAACTAGATTTTGGAATATTGATGTGTTTCCTACTCTGTGCTTAATGACAATAGATTTGTTTTGTGGTAGAGGAATTTAACCTGCATTACTGTTTTGAAACTTTCTGGCTTAGTGAGATTGAATTCTTTCATATGACTTTGCAATGCTGTCTGTGGGAATTGCTACATGTACAGATGACAGAGACCCTCGAACGTATCTTTTTTGCCAATATTTCTCTGCTTTTATGGAAATGGGTTGAATGCTCTCAAGCTAATGCTGTTTTGATCTGTTGGTAAGTAGGACAAATGCTGAAAAACTAATGTAGAGCCCTCATTAAAGGTTTTGCCATCTGTGTACCTATATAAATCTGATGAATTGGCAGCACTAAACACTCTCCTAAATCCATGCACTACTTCAAGTTTGCACTCCTAATTCTAATATAAAATAGTATCTTGAATGTAAATTTATTAAAACCATTTGGAACTTTTTCTTCTTGATAAAAGCTCTTGCTTAAGTCTTTCATTCCCAACCTCATTCAGACTTCAAATATTTAAAATAATTGTATGGCAACATTTTAAGGAGGGAATCCATTTACTTCTAAAACAGAATGTGGATGGATTCAGAAATAGATTGAGAGAGAGAGGGTGAACCTATTATGTCCTCTGAAGATTTGTTCTTGCCCCTTCCATGATTTAAGGCTGCTTTGAGGGATCACGCAGCATTGTTATACTAGATCCAGATTTCTGTGGTATGATGTATTTGTTTCTACTCATACTGTTGTAAATTAGTAAATAGGCTGTGTTTAAATCACCCTATGGAGGCAGGAAAAAAGCATGATTATAGTAAAGTAGAAAAGCTGAGATGTTGTAACATGTTTTGTGCTAACACTGAGATGTTAGTGTAAAAATTTAAAAAGTGAAGGAGTGACATAGTAACTCTAAAAATAATGCTTGTTGGAGTTCATGAAAAATAATTAACTTTGTTTTAGGAAACCTAGCTGGTATATTCAGTATAGTGCCTAAAGTTTTGAGGTAGAATTAAGCTGTCCTTGCTGGTTTCAGCCATTAAGGAGGCAGATATAACTGATATAAAGAATTACTAATAAACCTTTTTGCAACATAAACTCAAAATTTTTGGAATAACTGTTTAAGAGGTATTGCATGACTGCACATAGAATATCATCTGGTGTCATGAGAAATATTAAAACTCCATCTGTCATTTAGCATTTTTCCAAGAAAGAAGTTATAAGGGCTTTTTGGAGCCTTATTTTACAGACTATTAAAAAGTTGCCCTAGATGTTTACCTCATTCATAAGTTGCGGTGACATACTGACTTTGTTTTTCGGGGGGATGTGGGGGGGTGTAAAATAAATCTGTTAATTACGTGGCACAGAAGTATTCATCTGTTCTTGTCTAAACTTTGTCACAGTGATGGATCTACATAGGCTTAACCCATAATCCTCAGACAGTTGTTCTGTGTAGAATGTTTTAATGTACTAGTTAGCAATTTTTGCATTAAGCTTTTACTCTATTTTTGGGGGGGGGGGTGTTCATATTTTTAATGCTAGAAAATATAGGAAGAAATGGAAAATTTTTCCCCACAAGTGAAATGGAAAAAGGCCAAATACTCATTAGTAAATCATAGGAATATGGAGAATAACATTGGAATGGCATCCTACATATGCTATGTCTTGTGTGCTATCCCCACACTAAAGGGTATTTGTAATATCCCTTTTGTGTATTCATCAAACATCTCAGTGGTCTTGAAGTGCTAGGTAGCTCTTTATTAGAGGCTGTTTTTCGAAGTTTGGACCTCTCATTTCCAGATGAATGGTGAGTGAACTTTGAAGTGCTGATTTCTATGCCATTGTTTTCCTTTTAAGTTAAGTAGCTCTTCTGTTTATTGGGGAGTGTTTGTTTGCATTGATGTACTATGGACACCAGTCATGCTTTTAAAACTTTTTATTTTGCTTGGCTAAACAAGTCTACTTGGGAAATGAGCTTGCAATTCCCATCTGAGTATTCTTTAGCTATTCCAGTTAAAATCTTCTTTTCTTTTTTAACATGGAAATGTAAAACTTTGCATAGTCTTCCAAGTGAGATTTAACCAACAGCTTGTAGAAAGTCATTAAATTTCTACTGGTTCTGAAAGTATAAATATTACTTAGATGAATTAGCTATTTTACTTCATCTTCGTTCTTTCTCACCTTTTCTTACTGTATTGTTCTCTAGTTTCCCATTTGGTTATGAGCAAAATTTTGGAAGAGATTATTTAACCTAATCTGGTGGTTAATCTGGTGGTTAATGTTATTGGTAATACCATTTGCCCCTGCTGTTGTTTTCTCTTTGTTACATTGATTCTCTTGGCTTCCTTATTACTCATTGTCCTTTTTTTATTTTATTTTTTTGGTTGGAACTGAACAGTTTGTTCAGGCTAGTTTTCCCTTTGAAAGGCTGATGGAGCCAGTAGCTTGCAAAAGTGTTGATCTTGTTAGCAACTGGAAAAACTTTGTAGGCATATGATTGCTACCTGGCGTGGAAATTGTTGACCCATTGTCTGGGGTTGCCCATCTACTTCTCTCCTAAAATTTCTAAGATAGCTTTTATTTGCTTCCTGTTATCTTCCCTACATGTCTTCCACTTGGCGTTGCGTGTCTTGTTCTAATTCTCTAATTCATTTTATGAAATGTGCAGAACTTCAGCTTTTTATTTGTTCTTGCTGAAATGTGAGTTGTCCTAGGTGCTTGTTCTTTTTAACAGCAAAACAAACTTCGGCATTTGACTGCTTTCTTTTCATCAGTGATGTTGAAAACTTTCTTAGCATTCAAAATTTGTGCCAGAACAGATGGTGAATGGTGGGCTTTTTTTGAAGTAATGTCAGCTAAAATAACTTGTGCTGCTGGCAGTTCTTCCCTGTAACAGGGTTTTTGCTTAATTGGTGCACTTACTTTCTCTTAGGAAGAACTGACTTATTTAATGAATTCTTATTGTGAAGCCATGATTTCATTATTCTGGACCTGGAATTGTTTATAACAAGGCATCTTTCTCAGAGAGCCATTTTTTAATACCCGTGGCACTTCCCATTTGCCTGGGCTGATGGTGTTTCAGAAGCCTCTCATCTAGTGACAGTAGCTCTTGCTCTCCAGTTACCCAGCAGTTCATGTTGCAAACCATGCTGGGAGACCTTTAGGGACCTACAGGTCTACCTGCAGGCCTCACTTCAAAGCATCATCCCCTGTATAGCAGACCAGCTTCTCTGGGTTTGTTTTTATTTTAAAGTAGGAAAGTTTGCTGTTTGAAATGGATCAAATAAGAGGGAGAGAAAAATGTTAATATTTCCTACCATGTAGGATGCGAAGGAATGGTGAGCGAGAATTTGGAACTGATGTTCTCAACATGTTCTTTCTGGTGTACATTTGACTTGTTCAGGGCATTATCTGTCTGCTTTTCACTGACTAAAGAGAAATGCCACCTTTGAGACTAAGCCAGTGTCATCTAGTGGGAGCCTAGAAAGTGAGTTTGACCTTTCTTTTATATATAACGAAACTGAATTTTGGACTAATGGTCGCTGTCACTGGAATGTGTGAAGTATTTAGCTGTTCCTATAGGTTGAGAAGTAAAACGTCAGACCAAACTAGCTGTCTGCACCTGTTTTAGGATACTGGAGAAGTTGCTGTTTCCATACATGTCTGATAAAGCTGGATATGATAGATTGGCACTAATGTGCCAATCCTATTGCAAGCTGAGTGCATGCTTTGTATTGACTGTGTGTGTGTGTACAAGTAATATTTCTCTCCGTGACAGTAGTTTAGGGTTTAGTTTGGATGGGTTTTACCCATCTTTGAGTTTTTTCTTTAGGTTTTCGTGCCTTCAACTAATATGAAAGAAAGCAATAGATTGATACCCTGCAGAATCATTTCCACTGCTTTCAGCTCTGAGAGTCCTGACTAATGATCAGCTGTGATTCAGAGCTGCTATACACTTGGGTGTAAGCAAATCAGATCCGTGTATTACTGCAGTAGGGCCTTGCAGAAATTACTTTGCCTTTCCTAATTGCTGGAAAGCTCCCCGTTACTTAACTTGGGCTTTCTTTTAGTAATCATAGCTGCTGAAGCTCAGAAGCTCCCTGTCAGTCTTCTGTTTGCTGTTACTAATGGAATCTGTCATTGATCATCTGCACTTGTATGCAACCAGAAATACCGTTGGCATTTGGTTTTCTTAGTGTTCTGTAAGCAGGTGGATACAAGAGCTCTCTTAGGTATTGAGGTGATGTACTTCAGGCTACACTTGAAGAATCAGTACAGTTAGTGAGTTAGGGAGGCAGTGGAGGCACCTGGCTTGTAGCAAACTCAAATGTGAATTTCTGCAGCATAGTCAAGCATGTAAGTTTTGTCTCTGTTAGGAAGTTCCCTGCAAGTTTTTAGTGCTTCTGAGTTTTGTGTTAATGTTTTAGCTTCAAATTCAAAACCCACTTATTTGGCTTTCCAGTGTAATCTGCCAGACTTTACAGTAATCTTTTAGTTGTAAAATGATCCTGAGTAAACGTGGGGGTATCGATGATTCAAAATCAAGCAAAAACAACACTGTAAAAGCCACATTACAATTGAATCAAATGCATTACATGGTCCTGACAGAAAACTACTAACTGCTGGGTGTCCCCGCATAAGCCATACTACATGTAGGCTTGATTTCAGAACTGTAGAACTGTTCTAGCACCTTTAAGGTCAGGAGCGTTTTTTTCCACCAGTTTCAGATGTTGGTCTCAGATTTTGAGCATTAACTTGAGAAAGTATCTTACTGCTCCCAGAAGCTTTTGAATATATTACAGTCTCAGGGATTTTAATAATTTAACTGAAATTTTTTTCAACCTCTGCTATAATTTGGAGTGATTTTAGTATATTGGAAGGAAGGGAAAGGCTAAATTCCTGTCACTTTAATACTGAGCCAGTGGAGAGAAAATGTGCAGGGACAGCAGCAGTCAATATAGTGCACGCATGTATTTTATATAAAAGGCTATGATTCTGTGTGAGCTGGGAAATCTGAGAGACTTCAAGTTTATATTGAGAAATTGAGTGTGATTCGGTACTGAAACCCGATACGACTTTTCAAAAGCACTTGATGAAACTGAGCATTGTCTTTCAACATGCAGATGAATAGCACAACTTCCAAAAATAAAAAAAATTGCACATAAATATTAGATTGGAGAGAGATAACTACTTACATCACCAGTTTTATATGTCCTCTCTTCATCTCATTAAAATATTTGAAAGGAGCGCTGTTGAAGGAGGAGTCAGCAAAACAACAGACTCTTTGAAAGTGTTCAAAGCCACCTCTGAAGCAGAGCGAGTTCTTGTTTAGCCTGTGCATAAGCCGGTCATTATTCTGCCTGCCAGCATAAGGTCAGCCTGCCCACACCCTCGGCTCCGGGGGCGAGCTGCACTCTGTATGCTCTGTGCACAACGTGAAGCAGCTGTGATACTGTTCAGCTTTTAGCCAGTAAACGCGGGTGAGGATAACTTGGTAATAACTGCCTGTTGGAAGAGCATTCCACAAACGATGCTTGAGGTAGAGGCTTTTTTTCATCGGAGTTGTCATTTTTTTCATGTTGTGTGCTTTTCTGTAATTAATTGGACCTAACCACCTGTTCTTGGTCCACCAGGGTTAAGAGCTAGAACGTGACCAGTAACTCAGAAAATCCTTGAGCTAGAAATTGCAGGAGACTGATGTTCTACCAGAGTAGTCTCCCAGCAACCTCATACTTTTCCTACCCTCATAGATTGCTATGGGACAGCAGACTGGAAGGCCCTTTCCTTGATTTTGTATCTCTGTACCCTAGTAAGAGCAGATGCAACAGTTCCCAAAGGACTCTAACTGTATGTTATAGGCAAAGGTCCATATGGCAATTTTAGTGGCTGGCGTTTTTTGCCAACCGTTCATGTTTATGCCAACCAGTCATGGTTCAAACATGAAATAAATGACTCTCCTCTAAAAAGTTTTACTGTAAATAGCCAAGTTGTTAAAGACCAAAGAAAATAGCACACAAATGCCGCTTTCAAGAAGATGCGTTAGGTTGAACAGTGTGGCACTCATTTCCTCAGTGATTGTAAATCATGTACATCTGTGCCAAGATATCTTGCCATTGTACTGTCATACAATAGAACTGCCTGTTTTGTTCCTCAGAATAGGTTTTTTATTTTGAGACCGAGAACTGCAGTTCAAGAAAAAACGTGGATGTTGCAGTCACACATCTGGAATTGAAGCATTTCAGTGTTGGCCCATGTGCTGCTGAGTGAAAGAGGGAGCAAGGCCTTGAGCCACTGAGCTTTGTTACTGAATGAATGTGTCTGAAGTCACTGTTCAGTGTAAAAACTTGATTGTGTCAGCGTGCTAAGTGTGCTTGTGGTACGCCTGTCAGATCCTTGAGGGATATAAATGGAGGAGTGCTAAGTATGAGAATTCCAAGTATTTCTGAGTATACATTGAAGTGGAACTTTAGACATCCAGAGAACCTTACATACAAAAGCTTGAGAGTCTTAAAAACTCTTGGTATGAATTTTAAGATGACTTGCTAGACCTGACCTGACCTGAGGCTGAATGCTACTGGCTTCTTTTCTAGCATGGTGGGTATCCCTTCAAGAAACCCTTCTGGCCTGTACACTTTGAATTAGGACTCAGATCTTCTCCAAAAGCTCTAGGACTCATCTTTATTTGGAAATGTGACCCCAAATAAAAATTTCTAGTAAATTTACTTTGTATTCTTTGATGTGGTCTAGTTTCTGCTTGAATCCTGCACAGGTGCTTAGTTTAACTTGTCTTTCTAAGGTATTAAGATTTGACTGAAGTATCTGTTAATGAAAGTTTTATAGAGCATTGCTGGGTGATACTAGCTGAACTCGAGCTACCGACATTTATACTTTGTCCTATTTGTTCTGACCAATCAAACATTATAGGTTTCACACAGCTTATACATTAAACAGTGTTGTCAACGTATTTCCTTCCACAGATTATCTCCAAACATCTACTGAATGCGTAATAGCTGCATGGTCAATTGTCAGTTTGTCATTCCTTCTAATGGTGGTAGAACAATTTAGCTGTTGGGTAGCATTTAAATTAATTCACAACATTTGAATATGGCATATAGATCTTCTGCACCTTTCCTAAGGAATTTATAGATTAAAAAAAATGTTTTTGACCTACAGTCCTTAACAATGCAGATCGCTGTGAAGGTTTTAACATTTTACTGAGACATCTCTGAAATAAGTAATTATTTAAGAGATTGGGGTCACAGCCTTTTCCAGCACAGCTTGTTGTTCTAGTGGAAATTCTTAAATGCTTTAACAAATTTGGATTGTAATGATTCTTGCCGCTGTTCCTTCTTAAATAGTTCCTGGTAATAGCTAAGAACCCAGCAAGGCAAAATAGCAGTGAGCTGAGTGTTCAGACAGCGTGTCAGAAGGCATTGGTCCTACTCTGAGGAGCTCGGACTTGAATTTAGCATAGTCTTAGTGATGTTTTCATTTCTTCTTCATGGAAATTGAAGGGTGGTGGCAGAGAACCTCTTGGGTCCCTGGAGGCAGGATATAGGGGCATTTGGAGGATGGGAAGAATAAAGAAGTGGAAGTGAGCATGTGACAGATGGGGACCAGGAGGCAGAAGTTCATCTTATCATCCCCTCTTCTCCCTCCCAGTATATGGGTTACTATCCCATTGTCTTTGAATAGGAGCTGTAACACAGTTCTGAAGTTTAACATGCTTCTCAATTTATGATACAGTAACTAAATCAAAATTGCAGCTCAAATATTTAATGATCAGCTGAGTGAGTAGTTGATGTAACTCATCTGAGATAACTGCAAATATTTAATGATCAGCTGAGTGGCTGATGTAGCTAATCTGAGATGACTGAAGGAAGATATCTTCTGTTTATTTATTGAGATTATACTGCTGTCATTAGGCCATATGACACTTTTCTGCTAGGTTATTTGCTTTTATTGGAGTAAGATATGATTCATTTTCTTGTGGAAATGAGTTTTCTGCTTGGAATACTTGTGTATCGTAGCATCCTTGTCAAACCTGAGCATGCAAGATAGGAGAGTGTACTGTTATCCTAGGACTCTGTAGCAACATGCCTCAAAGTTCCAGTCTTGTGTACATCTGACTCAAAGCACTTAACACAGGTTGTTAGTGAAGTCAGAGCAAATTTTCATTTGAGCTTTTTATTTTCATCAGTTCTGTATTTTTCCATATTGTCAAGGCCCTTCTTGAACATCTTTTAAGGGCTATTGTTCTAACTTGTAGATTTGGTTTTGGAGTTAATATTTTAAAGATTTACCTCCTTTCCTTGTTCTTGCAGCTGTGTTTTTTCTCCTTATGTAGACCGCTCCTCAGTAGGTGGTTGGTGGTGTTTGAATCTATCCAGAGGGTATCTTAGTGTGGGAGGCTTTCTTCACAGGCGTAACAGTTACTGTGCTATTACAAGAGCATGTTCCAAGGAATATGTCATAAGAAGGTCTTTTGTGGTTGTCTTATGTATTCAGATGCCAGAACTGATACCTTCTCAGCACTAAGCACACAAAGTTTGCAGAGCTCAAAACAGACAGGTCTTTGGAAGCAAGTGTTAATGAAATGCTAATGTAAGAGCCCTGGTTTGCAGTCTTTTGAGGGATAGATGATCAATTATGTCATTCAGCCCTATGTCAACACAGTGCAACATCACTAATGAGAAAATCCCATCAGAATAGCAAAATAGGTGATATTTTGAAGCCTTTAAGGCAGTTTCTTGCATGATTTGAGAATATATTCAGTTAAGGCATACCACAGTTTGGTTTCTACTTGTTTGCATTTCTACTGTTCTGTAGAAGTCAGTGTTAACATGCCTGTCCCTTTTATGTAGGCACACGGTATTGCAATTGGATCTGCATTGTCACTTTTGAGATGCTTCGATGTGTTTTGTTTACTGTTGATAAGAGGAACCTATAGCTAAAACCCTGATGTGCTCTGAGTTGCTACTGTTGGTCCTGGGTGTAGCCTTTCAGCATAGGCTTTCTCATTAGGTAAATGACTGTAAAGACTATGTAAATGAACTCTGCATTAGTTATGGCTCACTCAACTAGCATTTAGGCAATACTGATCATACCTTCTGGCACATACCTATGATTGCAATCTGCAGAGCTGCCATCTGGAGCTACATTTGTTTTTACTGAGTAATATGCTATTGCAGAAAATACTTGCATTGCTGCTGCTGGAAGGGTGGTTCTCCGGTCTATCTTCATCTAAAATCCTCATGAAGACACTGAGTGTCTGGAGGTAAAGGCGACCCGTGTGTGTGAATGTACATGCCCTTACTTTTCATTCATCACTTCATATTTTGCCCTAGTTTTATTCCCTAAGGGATTATGTTTTCCTGGGGGGAGTTTTTTGGTTTGGGGATCTTGTAAGTCACACGAACCCCTTGAGTATACAACTTGAGGCATAACACTGGAGCTACCAGGCAAAAAAATAAATAAATCTGTTTTCTAATATTTGTGCAGAGACACATACATAATATGAATGTGACTTTCTTAGGGATGTTGATTAAACATTAAGACGTGGATTTTTTTCTGAAGTGTAAAAGGAATTTTCAAAGATTTTTTTTCTCCTATATGAACATGCTAATATTTAATATTTCAGGTAATGTTTGTCCAAAATGTCAAATTTGTGTAAAGCAGTAGGTATCTTGATAGAAATTGATAACGGAGAACAACTGTTTTTTCACAAATACGCATTTTGATTAGCTAGTATGTAAAGCTTTTGGTTAGACTTCATATAGCATGAATATTAACTAAGTATGGTTTTATTTCATGTTAGTTATCGTTTCATTTGGCAGACTGCTTTAGGAACTGTTCAGTTGGCTTGCTGCTTTAGAAGACTTAAGATGTGCTATTGGAACTAGAATATCTTGCTCCTCCTTTCTCTTTAAGGTTAAAAGCAGGCACTTTCCCTACATAAAGGTGTATGAGTGGGTTTTGTGCATAAGCAACAGACATCTTTTACACATCGGTTTAAAAAGGAAGTGTGAAGCAAAATTGCATGAGTAAGCAAAGTGATAGTGATGTGACTTGCTTCTCATTAAATGTAGTTGCTGTAAATTCATAGTACTTGTAATTTCAAATAATTCTTTTTTGGAATTTTAGATTTCTTCTTAGACAATAAAAGTAATATATTTTTTTTTCCTCCATAATCACCCAAGGCTCTTTTTGACCCAAGAAAAGTGTTACCTCCTTGTGCTCTGCTCTAACTCGGAGCAACGTGCAGTTGATCAGTTTAGATGTGTGCTTTCTGGTGGCTTGGTGCTGGCATTTTGAATAGGTACAGAAAAAGCGCTGCCTGCCTTTCCTTCCTTAGGAGCGCTAGTCAGAGGGTCTCGTTTCTCTGGCCAGCAATTTTCACAGAATTTGTTGAAGAAGAAAACATTCTTCCAGGTTTGATTGAAACTGGAAAATAGGTTCAGAGAGTACCAGGGAAGGAGTGTTACTGAAGTAGGCTGCTAACAAATCTGTTTCCTGCTGGGAGAAAGAACCTCTTGTTTTGCTTTGGAACAAGGAAACTTGAGGATGCATCATGTAGCAGTATTAATCAGTCCTACTTCCTAGTTATCTTGGGAACAGTTGATGTAAATGAGGCAAACAGACTGTGATATTTCTGAAATCTAAACGGAATACAGTTGTCAAAAGAAAAAATAACCTGCCCAGTGCATTTTACTTTATTTCCCCATTGTGGTTACTAAGTAAAACAAAAGAATTCTGAACGGAGAAGGCCTTAAGACAAATATTTTGTAGCTAGTAATTTAGTTGCCTACATTATATGCAGATGCCTCATACTAGTCTATAAATTCCATTCTGTTTTAGTGTGATATCTCATGCTGTAATAAACCACCAGTTTTATAGTAGGTTTCTAATTAAGTCTTGAAAAATGAAAATACTTCCAAAAATATCTGGACATGAACAGAAGGTGAAATTCAGACTGAAATAGTAAAATACATATTAGCATTATGGCTTGCTTATTATTCTGTCCTAAAAAGTAAAATCGAAAAGATGCTGGACTGCCTGGAATAACATACTTGTTTTTAAAGGATAATCTTACAATGTGGTGCAAATTTCACAAGCTTGCTAAAATACGAATGTATAATTCAGCTTGCTTGTTCATACCTGGAATCCTTTGTGAAATGTATTTGTTTTTACGCCTGTCTTTTTCACTAATGAAAGGATAGCCTGATCAGGCAGGTTGCTCGCCTTTATTTGGATACAACAACATGTATATGAAAGCTGTCCTTATTAAACATGTATTGTACTGTACAGCAAAAACTATATATTCAATACATTTCTAGTATTCACTCCTCTGGCAGTTCTCAGCAAAATTCTTAATGTCCTTTTATTTTGTTCTCTGGGAGGCTGCCAATAGTTGAAATACATGATCAAATAGTGTGCAATCTAATAGGAATATGCCACTGGATCTTTCTGAACAATGAGTACAGTAACAATCCACATGCAGGGAATGTGTTTTTAGGTGAAATTTGACAGTATAGAGAAAACATTTTCAAATATCGCTCCTTTTTATGGAGTTGAGATAAAGATAAAAGTAATAAACAGCTCAAATCCTCCAGGTTAAGATCAAGAATGTATTACACATAAACAATAGTTACTAATATACTAGGAATTGTGGAAGTTCTCAGTTATGAATAAAAAAACTTACCTTTAAGGAAAATCATGCAAGTACCTGATAACTCTCATAAGTGGAACAAAAGTGATTGACAAACCTGACATTTAATATTTGGCAGACTTAAAGGAGTTTCTGCCTCATGTTCAGTCAAGCAATGTTGCTTTAGTGAAACCATATTTAAGCTAGATTAAAATGCATAGAGATATATTGATACTGCATACAAGTGGCATAATATAAGAATGTACACAGCTTTGAGAAATATGTTCCGATTTCTTTTTTTAATTTAAAAGAAAAGACTCATTTTGGCTCAACTAGGCTTCACCATTTTCTTCTTCTACCATATTCCCCAGAAGGAAGCTAAATGAATTCTGTCCATAAGAAGATTGGAAGCTGATGGGTGTGGGCAGATATTCTTTTCTCAAGGGTAAATGAGTTAGAATAAGGTTCTGTGGAAAGTCTGAAGGTGACAGGAGAAATGTTTTGCTTCCAGTTAAATTGCTATTACAGAAAGGTTTATTGGCAGGGAGGGAGCCCTCTCAGTCATTTTTAAAGTACTTGTGCTTTGTGACATTATCTTGGGTGGGAAAGATATATTCTGTTTTTATTTGTTAACAGCCCATTCACTCTAACAGCAATCTATTACTGTTATACATTGATATAATTTGAAATATTACTCTGACTTGTATTTTGCTTCTTAACTCGTTATCGTTTCACTCTAAGGTACTAAATTTTAGAAATTCTCTACTCAGAAAGGTGTATGCATATGTAAATCTGGGTTCAGTTGGTTTTAGTTCCTTTGATTAATACCTTAAAATTTTTTCTTCTGATAAAACCCTGGCTCAAGTCCTGCTTATTTGTTACTACTGAACTGCTGTAGGAGAGGCTCCCAATGCATCCTGTGTGTTTTCCAGCAGTATTCAGAGTGTTCTGTCATTTATATGACGTGGTGCTAACCACGGCACCAGCCTGTGGTCCAGCTGGCGTAGACTTCAACCTGCTGCTGAACTCTGGGAGGTACTTAACAGTTTGTTCTCGAGCACTGAATCTTCCTGGATTCTCATCTTGTTTAGGGATTTTATGACAAGCATAATGAATTTCTGGAAGTGCCTTTGCATTCATCTAAATGCTAATCGAAGAATGGTAGCTGTGTGTAATTTTGGATGGGGGGAGTTACCCCCTCTCCTCCCTCCCCCACATCTGAAACTCAATCTTTTTTTCTTCCCGGTAGCCCTGGAGTTCCCATCCCTTTCGAAGCTCTTCCTAACCTTCTATTGTAGCTGGTGATCTCCCCAGTATAGGACTTGTTTTAAAGGGTTAAAGTCACTTCATGTTTCTAGCTAAACACCTGAAGTCTTTCCAGGGTGAAGCTGTTGCCACCTGAGTGTCTGTAGTGGCTGGGAATGATTAAGAAGTGAAGTCTTGGAAATAATTTCCTTTTTCATATTAGGCAAATGCTTCATAGTTCTGCCATTCAGGAATAACCTTTTCTCTTTAATACAAAGGATGATGCAATCTAATATGGCAATATACGAGCGTTCCTTAAGGCTGTATCTAGATCAAGGCACTCAAGCGAATTAAAGCAAATTACCAAAGTGTATAACATCAACATTCATAAGTTATAATGCATAAAATTACCATTGGCTGGTGATGTCTTTAGGAATAAAATTACTTTAGTTAGCTGTAGTTTAATTTCCTTAGTTTACAGTGAGTGAAGGCCAATTTACTCCTGCATTAGAAAAATCATGTGGGAATTGAAAGCATTTAACTTGATATACTTTGACTTCTCACCTTTACTCTTATAAACATCTAGAAAGTGGGTTAGCCTGTTGTGTTTTGGAGATGTTTCCCAGGACTGTCGTATGCAGTTTCTGCTTCTCATGTTCCTGGGGTTCTATTTCTTTAGTGCCATGTGTGTTTGCTACTGGATTGCATAGGATTACAGATTTGGTCTGAAACAGATCAACAAATAAAATTCAGCTGCTAGTCCTCTTCAGTCCAGCTAGTCATGCCCCTGACATAATGAACTCCAATGGTATCTATTAACTAGCTTATAATTAGCTAGTGTATTAACTAGCATGCATTTTACAGCATGCACAATTCAAGATCTTCTGGATTTCATGTAAATTCAGTAAACTTTGAAGTTTTCATAATGCAAATATTGTTCTATAATGGTTTTTCCAAATTATGTAAGTTCCAGAGATCTTTTCCATTACACAGTGAAACACTTATTCCCAGTACTTAAATTGAAGCCTACCACTTAAAATTTGTCTTCTCATTTGGTTACATAAACAGGTTAGGGCAGATTTTTTTTCTCTTTTATTTCTTCGGTGCTTGTCCTGTCTAGGTATTTCACCAAAAGCGTAGCTTTCATGAGTTTTGCCTCTTTTATCTGTTTAATAGGAAGAGATCTACTATGTAACACAGAAATGTCCCAGTTTCCAAAAAGTTTATAATGAGAGAATAATTACAAAGTATTTCTACTGGTTTTTGATAGTTTTTCTTTAATGTAGCTGAGCAGCAGCACAGCAAGTTACTGTTAATTTCTGCTAACAACCGCTATAGGATCAGCTAAAAGCCTCCAGGTAGTTGAATCTCTGTAGGTGAATTTCTCTGTTCCATCCTCTCATTTTGCAGTAAATGGGGAAATTCGGGCAATATTTCGTCGAATTACTGGATAAATTTATCAGCTATTCATGAAGGAAGTGTTGGTAACAGTTCCTAGTCAACATTTATTATGTATTTGCTAGGCTTGTTAAAGTCTACGTGGCTACACTGGCAAACCATTGAAACCAGTCAATTTGTCTCAGTCTACTTCAATCTGATGCCAGTGTTAAGCAATGAGAATTGGTCTACAGTATAGAACCAGTTCTCTGATGACATCTAAAAGACTGATGCTTATTAGAAGCTTTGAAAATATTGTCCAGGAAAGTCAGAAAATGTAGTTGGGTATTTGTCACGACCAGACAGATTTGTGTTATCTTTTCTGAATGCAGTCTCTAAAAAGCTACATTGAGGGAATTCATGTCCATATGTTTAAGACAAGACCAGTTAGATTTTTTTTTTTCTCTCAGAAATTGTCGTATCACTCGTGTGTTCTTGTTGTGTTTAGATGGGGAGATTGCTGGAGGATTTGTTTGGAGAATTGCTCAGTTCTTCATATGGCATCTTACAGGAATTGCCTCCATGTAGCATGTTATCACGTATCTTTTTGATATATTTGGAAAATGCTGAGTTGCGAAGAGGCTGTTGGCAAAGGAAGAAAGTAGGACAGCAAGAAAAGAAAGCTTTATTGACCACTATAAGAACAGTTCTGTTTTTGTTGACTTCCCAAAAGCTGGGACAAGCTAAGGCCATGGATTGCTGTGTCTGTCTCCATTGGCTGCTGCCATAAATGAAGTACCAAGTTACTTGGTTGGCCGTGCAGGGAGCCAGATCTCTCTTTTTTTTGTGGAGACTCTTCTCATTCTGATAATTTTTCATTTCAAGTAACTGACAAAGCTGGTGTAAAATATGTTCAGCAAACATTGAAAGCTATTTTTGCTCAAATGTCTTCAAGTGTCATAAGGAAAAAAATGGGAACGATCTACCACTTTGCATTCTGTGTCTGGATGTGCTGAGGAAGGCATGGCTGGATCAGTCCATCCTTTCAGCGCATGAACGCTGTCCAACTCTGCAATTTGTCTTAATTATTTTCATCATTATCTTAATGCTGAAATGACTGTATCAGTGAATGTGGTTTTGTTCCTAGCACTGCAATCTGATGGAAAAGTACTTCGCCATGTTCTAGCTAGTGTACAACTCTGCGTACTGCTTTCTGAAATGCCATTGCACGCAGGTGGTGAGTTTTGGGAAAACTGGCATGTTGAGTAGCTTTCATGCTGAAAAATTTGAGCTTATACTGACAAAAGGGGGAAAAAAATCTGGATCTCCAGAATATGAAAAAGAAAACCACTAAAAAAATAGCTTACTCATCTGTTTTGAGTGAATCATATATTAGTACTTGAGCTACAAATCTCTCACAATTCCTCATGAATAAGGAATTTCTAAGCTGCTGTAATTCCTTTCAGTATAGCTCTGTGTAAATAACAGCTTCCTGGTGGTGTAAGTACTCACAAGTCTAAGAGACTACTGTGATAAGGAACGGGGAGAAAATTGCTTTATTCCAAGTAAAATATTTTTTTTACAGTGCAAAAAAACCCTGTAAATACAGGATTTGTAGATGTTTCTCTTACAGAACTAGAAGAGGTAAAGTATTAATATTAGTCTGGTTGTCATAAGCAGTCTTAGGCACAACAAAAGTCATGTTTCTCAGGTGTGATTTACAGAATGTGTGCAGAAGATGGCAGTTACAGAAAGTGTGTGTTCAGATGTGTGAAGTTTCCTGCTGAAAAGGAGAAGGGGTAGGGAAGAAAAGTGACGGTGTTCTTTATTCCAGTTTTTCCATTCTGCTCTGCTAGTGTGAAATTTGGACAATAAATCACTTCAGGAGTTTAACTTCTACTATTAGAAAATGAGGAAAAAGTGTAATGGGGAAAAAATTAAACAAAAAAACCTTGGGGGACCCAGAGAATGCTGTGCTTTTTTTTTCTGAATATGGCAGCATTACATTTTTTTTTCAGGATTAGAGCCCCCAGGTTACTGGGAGAAGGCTGGCAGTCTTTTTTTTTTTTTTTTTTTAATTAATGAAAGTGGATATCTTAAGTTGTTTTAAGCATCCATTTCTCAATTTTTTAGTAGAAAGAAAACAGTACTTTTGCCAGATGCAGCAAGCAGACTCACCTGCTATTATAAAGGACATAATTCACAACTGGTGCAGTTACTAACAGCAGTCACTATGGTTTTTAAGCTTGAATAAATTGTGTTTCTTAGAAAATAAAAGAATTGAGATAATAAAATAAAAGCATCTTCTGCCATTCTTTCAATGTATGTATCTATTTTTACCACGTTGAGAATTCAGGAAATAGATTAACTTTTTAAAGTAATGTGGTTAACTTCCAAAACAGATGAAGCAATATTGATTTTGATGAAATGATAGGAGTAGTCTGCTGCATCTGCTTTTAAAAATTGCTTCCAACTTGAAAGACGGAATTTTCTCATGACATCAGTAGGGGTGTTACTGAGAATACATTTCAGTTGAAGTTGCATTTTATTTAGGATCAATGAGATCCCCCCCTTTTTAGTGCCTCATTCTGCTTACAGCATAAGCTTTACAATTTGCTTTTTGAGGAGCGGATGTGTTGTCCGTTCAGGTTTGTGCATGATATTTACTCTTTTTAGAGTCTTACGTAATGTCAAGAGCATACCTGAATTAAAACCTTGTTTCTTTAAATTATTTGGACATAAAAAGTATCTTCTTCTATGCTAAAAAAGAATCAATAAAATACAAGGCCTTAAATTATTCAAAGATGATAGGATGGGAAATTGGTTATTCTCTTGATTCACAAGGCTGGATAATTGAGTTAAATTTTTATGTCTACGAAAATCAATGCCTAGGTGGACTTTGGAGAAATGCCTATAAAAAGACTGGCATTTGCATTAACTGGCAGTACTGAATTTTTACATAAAATTTTAGACTGAGTCACAGATGGCGTTTTCCAGTGATTCATTTTTGTTTTATTATCTTGCATCAACCTATATGTTATGGCACAACAGTCTTTAATTATGACGTAGATTTTTTTTAATATGTCAGATTCATAGTGCTTCAGGAAATGATGAGACCAGCAGTGAAATCCTGAAAGAAACCTAGAATCTCTTTTATTCTTCAAATATTTCTTAGACCTCATCTTGTTTAAATGCAGGATATGTTAAATATTTAATAACGGCAGTGAGATAGGGTTTTGTTTTCCTTGGTGACTTGTTTGGTATTTTATTAACAAAGGATTTCTTGTGGCAGACAGTTTTTTGTGTTTTAAACCTTGAGCTTGCTGAGACATGGGAACACTTGGCCTTTCCACAACAAAAGACGTTGTTGTTTTTTTTAAGACTGGAGGGATTTAGTGTTTTTATGATGGCATGGAAGTTTTTTATTTTTAACATAATAAACACTTGTGTTAACTTGGGAAGAAATGGGTATGTATAACTTCTTGAGGACTTTGTGTTATCTCTTACAACCTTGCAGATATGGCTATTTCCTCTAGGCTGATGTTTATTGTCTTGGGAAATTTTAATCCTTTAAGGATTTCACACTGTTCTCAGTTTCTTCATCTTCTTTATGTTGAATTAATTGCAAGACAATATCAAATCTGGTGTCCTTAAAGTATTAGAGTAAGAAATGTTTTGCACACATCTTTCTAATGAGAGAAATAAAAAAGAGCCTTTTCCATCATGCCCAAACTAGGTGTCTGGGAGGTCACTGGGAGCGGTTCACTGAATATTGATACCAAAATGTCAATTAATGTCAGATCAAGCTAAATGGGTGAGAAGGAGATGCAAGCACTTGCTCTGATGCACTTGTCTTCAGTGATGTATTTGTATATTCTTCAGAATACATGCATATATCCACACACACTGTATGGATGGCTTGCAGTGTTTTCTTATTTTAATAACTTTATATTGTGTACATAGTGATAAAGATTATAGAATAACATAACTCCTTCTTCCTACCTCAGGCAAATGATACCTAGAAGACAGCAGGAGCAACTCTGCTCACTCTTTAGGAAGTGTTTGGCAAAGCATTTCTTTCTCAGGCATTCCCAGGTGAACGAAAGCCCTTTCAGAAAATTCCCGTCAAACATTTTAGCAGTCCTGACTTTTCCACCTGGTACAACAAGTGCGCACAAGTTAAGCATTCAAATGGAAACCTTAGAGACTACATGAAGCTTGAAGCTCTAAGCGTTCCCTGAGCTGGTGGGACTTTTTTTTTGAGTGAGAAGTGACTTGAGGTTACTGTCTCGGTCAGAACGTTTTGACCACAAGCACAGCCCTGAGAACAGCAAAGGGCATGGTTCGTACCCAGTGGCTGGAGTTGCATAGTGGTTACCTCATGGAGCAAAATGCATCATTACCATCATCCAGTTAGGGTTATCATGAAAACTGTCAGATTTAAATGCTTAAGAGAGTTCTTTTAACTGTTGCCATGGTGATATGAGAAGAGCAACATGGTGGTTTTTATCTCTATCCCATGTTCAGCTAAATTCTTCCACAGTCATTTAACTCTGAATTGAAGGTACTGGCTTGTGCCAGGCTGGCTTTCCTTTGAGGTAGCCAGGGACAAATGAAGAATATAGTGCACGCTTCCTTTCAAAATGAAATGTAAGCCCTAGATAAAACTGATCTGGTTTTCTGTGCTGTTTTGACTGGATGTTGGTGCTCCTATATGTAAAATAGCCGTTCTGGAGTTACTGACCTGCTGCTCTTCATGCCATTGTGTCATTGCTTGTAATTACTTCGGTGCAGGCTTTAATCAAGGCCATTCACTGCAATCACAAGCCAGAAATCTGGTTACAGGAATAGGTTCACCTTAAAGTTATTTCCTCTAGGAGGGGGAAAGTACAAACACTTTTCACTAGAAATTCAGATGTTGCTTTCTAATTTGGCATCACTTTTAGCGCTTTCCTTTCATCGTTGAGCCTGCCCTTGAGATGTGTGTATGTATTTTTTTTTTAATCTGTGTGGTGTTGATCAGATGTTGTTTTTAGTCTCACTCCTCTGTTTTCTGATATTCAAGAGCTTTAACTGACCTGCTGCAAGTTTGTTCCCTACGGCCGTCCCCCAGCCTCCTGCCCCAGAAAGCCTTTGAATTAATTCTTGCCTTGGGTACAAAGCAAAGGCGCTGTTCTCTCCTTTCTGACCTACATTTGCATGGTGCAGCATTGCATAGCTGGCAGTGCAGCTTCCCTGCCTCCCTCCTCTCCCTGTGCTCCCCTTGAGTAGTGGCAAAGCAGAGCTGGACGTGGGAGGCTGGCTGGACGGGCTGGAGATAGAAGCTGTAGGGATACAGCAAATGCCGTGTGTGATGGGTATGATGCCCAGCCTGGAATTAGTGGGGTCAGGAATGGTGAGACTGCACCACCCGAATCACATGCTGCTTTGAAAGAACAAACTATGAAATGAAAAGGGGAGATGCATTTAAAATTTTATAGGTGCAGTTGTCATAATGTAAAGAAATGGTACAACAGTTACTTGTATTCTTTGACAGCATAAAGTAAGGACTGAGAAATGAGTTGTAAAAGTGAGAAAAAAACACACATAGAAATTGATGTTTTAGCAAAGTAGTTCCAAGCCTGTTCTTGCTAATGGCATGAACAGAAGTAGTAGTAACTTCTATGTTCTTCTCTCTTCCATCTCTTCCTGGGAAGTCTTCAAAAATTGCAATGAGTACTCATTGAAGAGATAAGATGTTCTTCCAATGTGGGATGATGTAGATATTTTAGATTGAAGTATGACTGGGGATTGTGTTAATGTATTGGGAAATCAGGAGGGATGGGGGGCTGCCTGGAGTAATAGCTTCGAGGTTCTATTCCTGTGCTCATACCATGCCTGATTTGGCATTGTTTTTGAGACATCTTTAACATGAAACCCAGTCTGCCTTATTTCTTCGAGATCACTGCAATTGTATAATTTTTAATTTGTAGGACAGAAATAACTTACAACCTTTAGGTAAAGATCTTATTGGACACTCTTCCCCCTGTCAAAGCAACCACTGAGGCTTGCAAGTACTTTTACTAGTATTTTTTTTCAGACTAGAACAGAACACGAACTTGATCCAAGAAAAAATCTGTCCATGGCTGGGGATAGGAGCAGCCTTCATATGCCAAAAGCCATAGTTGTTCACTTCACATGCTCAAACCTATTGATACGGGATCCCCAAATAACTGGGATCACCAGTATAACTGGAGATGTAAGAGGAGCAGTTCTGTTGGTAAATAATAGTGCGAGGCTTTATTTTGGTTGTCTAGTATAAATGCGTAAATCTTTATTCAGTTTAAACTTAAATGAGGAAAAATTACTGAATTCGAGTCTTTGTTCCCTTGCATATTTGTCTAGAATGTGTCTTTGCCATAATGATGGTGCGATGATGATGAATATTTTCGTGTAGTAAGTTTAGTCATGGTTTTGCATTTGATCTGAAGCAGACATGCGGGGGGGGGAACAGGGACAGTGACACAAAACACATAGAGAATATTGCACAAACTTCTATACCTTGTTGAGTAAATTAGTGTTACTGTTTTCTTTTTTAACATCATTGCAGACATGTTAGACCTAAACACAAACTTTTATCCTGTTGCAACTGTCTTGCTTCCTGTTGGGTAGGAAGTGCCAGAACGTGCCAGAGGTTTTACTGGTACAAATGATTGCACTGTTATGCTCTTCCACAGTGAGCAAATAGCCTCAACACAAACTGTAAAGTGGTAACAGCGTTTGGAGAATGGAAGGTAGATCTTTAACTGAGTAATTGCATGTTTCACCATACAACCTCCTGCTTCTGCAAGCTTCATAACAAACCAAAGAAAGCACTTGGATAAAAAAGAGTTAAGTAGCCTTTGGCGGTCTTGATAGTGATTAAAACATGTTTATAGAGTACTTCCAAAGCATACCCAAATATTAATACAATTTTTAAAAAGTAGGTTGGGCCCTTAAAAGGGCCTTATGAATGGGTTTTTATTTAGTATCTTCTCCTCATAGTATTTTAACTAGGAAGATGTTCAATTTACTGAACTCGTAGGTACTGTAACATAATTCTGCCAAACTCAGGCAGATTGGCATCGTGCATGAACTCCGAAGCGAAGTACCCAAGAGGTTGTTTGGCTGCCAAACTTTATAATGAAAGTGCCAAACTATGTAATGTTTAGTTATTAACCTCTTGGGCTAGACCCAGAAGTTAGTAACAACATTTTGAACTAGCCAAAGTTGGAAAAATCCAAGTAGAGTAAATTACGGTCTAGCTTGAAAGTACTGAAAGCAGGGACTGGTGCTCAAGTCCTCACTAGGAAGGAAGGAGTCAGAAGAGAACTACAAATGGGTGTTAATGTTAAAGTGTTCCCAAACACTTGGAATGCAGCTTGTACTACTGTGTTACATGAATGCCAATAATCATCACCACAGCTAAGTCAATACAATTTCAGTTGAGTTAAACAACGTTCTTCTGTTCTGCGTAAATTTACTATTTTCACACATCTGCTTTCCCCAGAAACGTCCATTTCTATGATTTAAGGTATTACATACAGTTTATTGGAGGACCACCCAAAAAATAGTGAAGAGCAAATTCCCACACCCATCTTCAATAAGACCTCCCTAGACCTCCGTAGGAGGACTAGACCAGTGTGATACAGTCTGCTTATGTGCCTAAGTTCCTGGATATATACAGCCTTAGGGCTGCTGAGAGTGCTCAGTAAGATGATTCATCTTTTCATTACAAAGGAAAAAAACCTGCTGTGGTCTCTGTATTGTGCATGGTATGAAAACTACACTTTAAGAATTAGGGAAAACTAGAAACGTCAGTTAATGCTGAATCTAGCAATTTATTTCTTCCTGAGCAGCTTTACCATAAAAAGTGAAGGCTGAAAGACCATAAATATAATCAATTTTATTAAATAATAAAAGTACATCAAATATTTGTATTTTACCCAATTAAAAAGTACTGGTCAAACAGAAAACCAATCACAGTTCCATCATTTACTGCTCAATCAAATGCGGGTATTGCTTACCCTGGCACTGTGACAAATAGTAATAACCTGATTCTGATGCAATGCTTCTGTAACTTTGTTGGAAAATAAACTTTAAAAGTTCTGTTTGTTAGAAAACTTGGAAACCTGTAAATAGATCTAACCTTCTTTTCAATCTTGTTTTCAGTGGCAGATGTTGTGGCTTTAATTTTTAAAAATGCTTCTATTTTGTTCTCGCCCGTATTGCTACCGGGAAACGTCAATCTTATGACTTAGTCCTCCCCATCTATAAAGCGTTTGGCTTAATTTCCTCTAGCAAACCTATTTTTACTTGACTGGTCCTCTTTTTTTTTTTTTTTTTTGAAAGGCAGTAAAGAGCAAAACCAACAAAGATTTGGTAGGTTTTCTCCCTCTTTTAGAAAACAGAACATTTTTGAGACTCTGGTGAAAGACTTGAAGTTCCATTTTGCATATCCAATCAGCCTTTGAGCTGTCTTGAAGTTATGTAAGGAAATTAATAGCAGATTCAATGAATTTGCACCAAGATGCCAATATGAATGTTACTTGGCACCAGAATTTAGGAGCTTGCCCTATGACTTGTACAGAATTAAGCAACTTTGTCACCTCTTTCAGGAAGATGTAGTTGAAACTGGAGTTGAATCAAGAACACCAGTAACATTTCAGAAGGCGATGTACAAAGTGGTAGTCTGAACTTGGTTTTCATTTATCCTTTTTCCTAATCCCTTCCAAAAAGCACCCACGCCAGAACTGGATGTACTTTAACGGAGTGCTTTTGCATTCTTTTACCGTTCTTTTGGTAGTGTCTTAAGTGTAAATGTGACACTGCTAAATATGTTGTATGTTAAAGAAGTGTGTAATAATTTTAATGTGGTATTTGAAGGTAAAAATGATCTGCCCTTTGTGCATTTCCTTTGTTTCTCATTTTGCATTTTACTTCTAGCAATTCGAGATAACAAGAAATCATTACATTGAACTAGAGGTATGAATGCATTTTTTAAATAAAATTTGTGTGGAAAATATGCTCAATTATATTTTATTGGCACAGAAGTCAGCAATTGGACCACCAAAGTGTGCATGCTTATTATTGCACATTAACACAAAAATCTTTATCTCATCTTTTTCCTTCAAGTTTGCTGGGAAAACCTTTTGGTCACGGTTTCATAATATTAGTGTTTTTGAGAACTATACTTTTTATTTTAAATTAAAAAAATAATTTTCAGACTCCACTATGTGAGATGGGGATCAACTAAAGGCTGTCCCGTTAAGCTCATCCATTTTCACTGTACATGCGTTCAGCGATATTTACAAATTGCACGTGGGATACATTTGATAGAGGGAGTGCTGTCCTTCTAGTGCAGTTTACGGTGGCGATACCTGCCTGCTTTTTCCTTCGCTGCATTGGCACAGGCATTGTGCTTATTCTGTTGTAAGTGGTTCCAGTATTTGATCAGTTCACTAGGTTGGAACTGATGGGAGGTAATTAGGTGGCTATATTTACAGCTGGAGTAAGAAACTCGCCAGTGATTGAAGACAAACTCGTTGGGTGGAGGCATGGGGTCAATTCGCAGCTTGGCAAGGCAGATCCCCACGTATACATCCTCTAAATGTAAACGTCTGATGCCTAAGGAGACTTTAAAGATTTTTTCTGCTAAATCTCCAGAAAAAACATAACCAGTTCCAGAGCAGAATACAGGATAACGTTCGCTTGGATACAAATCAGGTGGCATGTACCACTTGCTATCCTTGTTCCTGTTAGGTGCGTAACCTCTCATTAAATAACCTGTAAAATATTTGTGCCTTGGAGGAAGTTCTGGTTTCAGAAGCTTGTGTATTAAATACTCAGTATTGACAAACATATCACTGTCAGTTTTCATAACATACGGAACACTTGGACAATACGATGCAACCCAGTTCATTCCCATCAGAGTTTTAATGGTTAAATTATAATAGGTGTCTAAGTATTCTTGTTGAATGATGTCATGGTATTGTCTACTTTCCTCTAGTATGGTGCGTTGTAGGTATCCGTTTATCTTGATGCTTAGCCCCAGCAGAAAGATGCGAACAATTTGGATGCCAGGTGTCAGGCTTTCGTTCCCCCAGGTTTGTCGAATCGCCTGTCTAGCTTCCACTTGGCCTGGCTCTGCAGCTATGAGCAAAATTAGAAAAGGGGTCTTCTCCTGGCATTTTTCAGGCTCATTGATGATGTATTTGAAATGATACGAAGTTGGATGCCCAGCACCTTTCTCATTGTAAATACTTCCATTGGCACTGAGCGTGTTTTCCAGACCGGTAACTCCTTGGGGTGACAGCTCGGTGTTGTTGGAGTTGGTGACTGTTTGAGGCCTGAGAGTCTGAGGTACGGCGTCTTTCCACACGTTCCTTAGAGAGCTGTGGTTCATCTCACTCTTAGTAGACCTAAATCCTCGTATAGTGTAAGCCATGGGATTTTCTCTGAAAGCAGCCCTGCCCGGCAGCCAGTCGTGATGATTAAAAAACAGAAACACAGCAAAAAGAAATACGAGAGAGACCAGGCCAATGAGATGGGTGCGAAATAGAGACCTTTTGGTATTCCAGGTCATCTTTGCAAAGCAGCAGTGTCGTCTTCTCCACTGAAGCATGTTGTAAGAATCCAATGATGAGACAATGGCCAAGCAAAATGCTTTTCCCTTCCTTTCTGGATCCGCTGCTATTCTTTGGTATTCATTTTCTTTTGCTTATGTTGAGTGATTCTCTGCAAATGGCTCACTCTGCAAAAGTTTAAACAAACAGAACACAAATTCTTAATTTTACCTGCTCATAATATAGAAAGCTACAATGAAAAACTAGACAGGAACCTATAACCAAGTCCTGTTTTTTTGAAAAACAGCCCACGTTAATATGAACAAGGTCAAATTTTTGCTAAAAAATAACTTTTATCAAAAAAAAGTTGTTTGATTTGATTGCTTATAATTTTTTTTATTGTAAGAGTTGAAAATACCTAAAAGCAAGCAAGCAAACAAACAACAACCTAGAAACAATTGATCATGCTAGCTGAAGAAGTGTGAAGTAGACTTAAATAGCATCATGTCTACTGACTGAAATCCTTGTACAGTGCTTGAGGAGGACTGAATGAAAAGGGCTTGATACCAGATGGAAGGTTTACTGGCATTAATTAAAATTGATTTGACATGCAGAGGCTAGTACGGTTCAGTTTAAAAACCCTTTTTGTAAAATGGTCATGTAGTGGTGGTGGGACAGACGGTGCAGGGCTGATTATGGCAGAGCTCTGTTAGTCACAGTACACTGCTTGGCATGTTTCCACCGGCCCCGACTGTGTTCAGAAAGTCAATGAGAAAGTGCACCTGTCAAAATTAATTTTTAGGGTCCAGTAACCTCACTGCACAGCCCTTAGATGGTAACACATGATAACATTTTTGGTCACCTTTCAAGCACCTTTAACCTTCTGCTCCACGATGAAGGAAAGGACTCAACTCCTGGCTGTTGTGCCAGGCTCGTGTGCAGCTGATTTACAGTCAAGCTGTTGATTTTTAGTGGACAGAGATCTTAAGTAAATGCTCATATTAACAAGAAGTAAAACTGCACAGCTCCAAGTTACTTCTTGGCAAACTATCTGATGAACGTGACTCTTTTTTCCCTCTGTGGATTTAAATGTAACTGCTATACTTCAGTTATCATGCAGAAATGTGAAGTATTGCTAATAGCAGCTGTAACTGTAGGAAAAAGTGCCAAAGTAGTCTGTGCTTCATTTTCTCCTAAATTTTTTTCATATTCAAGAGCAGAGTCAATATGGCAGCTTCATGATGCTGCATATTAAAAGCTGATCACATCATCTTGTAAATGAACCTTTCACTGCACAGTAGCAATTCGTTTGCGATTTTCAATTTGCTCTAATTTATTTCTGGGCCCTGGGGTTTTGTATAGGAAAAAGGATGACAGTTGAATAAGGGTCCCACAGAAAATGCTATTTTTAATATAAATGTGTAATTTATTAATTACTTTGCTATCTTCTAAAACCAATATTTGGATTAATTTCTGCATTTAAAAGTTAAGTGACATGTTATATGGGGAAATTACAGGATTTTATGCTGTAAGGAAGTAATTTAAGAAGAGATGGCAGTTGAATAATATATTATTATGTGCGACTGTAACGTTCAGTCTGCCTAGTTAATGTAAGGGGAAAAATGAGATTTCAAAAAGGATAAGGAGAGACATCACTAAGCTTTATTTTAATTACTGTGTCAGTTGATATATAAACAGAATAATGTATATGCAGAAGGCATCACTCAATATTTGGAAGCAAGGGAAGTAGTATTGCACTGAGTTACTGAGTTCAAACTGTAGTTTGTCTGTCTTATTAACCTCCACCAGGAGGAGCAAGTAAGCGGGGATTTTAACTGTGGTTTGTAATGATAAATGTATCTAAAAAGACAAAACTGCCCCTTACTTCTTTCTGAAATGGCAAAATATTTGCCTGGTGATACATTAAGCTCTTCCCTGTTGTTGCATCATGTTCATGAATTTTGTTTTCAGGCTCACTGCAAGTATTTCTCTTCTGTTGTTCTTTTTTAACTACTTGAGACTGATGCTATGGACCAGAAACAGAGCTATCTAAAAATTATTTTCCCCTCCACAGATGTTAAACCTGTGTCTAAAATATGCTGCTTGAGAATCAGCCTGAAATTCCACACTGTTCTTAATGCTGCTTAGCTCAGAAATTATACCTTAGGGTAAAAAGGAGCTAAGCCCCTGACGTGGAAGATGTATGCTTACCTGAGCACTTACACCTTCTTTTGCATGCTTAAAAAATAAAAGCCTGCTCTCAAAACATAATTTTTAAAAACATAATTTTTAGTTTCACTGTGGTGTGCAGTGAGTTTTAAATGAAAACTCAGCTTTTTGGGATGGATATCTCTGTGTGAACAAGCACGAATACCACTTCAAAAGTTATCCTAGAACTTAGGGAAAATAGTTGTTCAATAGCAGCTTGGAGGGCAACGGTGGCAATACTTGATTAATTATCGTTCTGTTTTGTGTGTATGCAGTTTAGGAAGAAGTCAAAACAAGAATTGCACGAGGAGCTGAATGCAGAGTAGCAGCTGTAATTTGGATTAACTTTGCCACACTGAATTATTCCACTTCTAAAACTTCAGTCATTAGATGCAAATACTTTGGCAAATCTGTACCGCATTACTAATCTGTTTTTAATTTTTAGTTGAGGTAGTAGGCTTTTCTGTGCTCCTACTTTCACACAAGAAAAAGTAAAAGGGAGAACCTGGTTATATATTATTTGTGTGAACTTAAAACTGCTGCCTTTCTGTCATGCACAGAGAAATTGTCCCAGAAATGGGGTTGTAATGGGTGAACACCCCCCTCCCATTTTTTGACTACACGTTCACATTGTGCATATTAGATTTCTTATGATTCTCATCTCATCTGCCATTACAAAGCTTATTCTCAAAGAGGTTCTTTCTCCCTTTATATGTTTCCTTGATTTTTTTTTTTTTCAAGGTGGGAATTTCCTAGAAAACCTTCAGTCCCTGTTTGCCCTTTAAAAAGGCCTTGTATGGATAAAGGAAGGACCCACACCTGTTTCTTAGCATCATAAACTATTGACTGAAGGAAACACACGCACACACACACCCCACCACAAACAACAACTTTGTGCTTTGGTTTCTTTGTAATTCAGGTGTAAAACATTACAGAGGGTATTAAGCATTTGAAATCCAGCAATAGCAATTGCTCCATTGAAAAAAAAATATGTGCTGGGATGCGTTGATTAAAAGTAGAGAGCTGTCAGTATATATTAAAAACAGCATCAAATAATGACATGAGAAAAACCATTAATTTCTCTGTTTAATTAGGGTTAAAGCTCTATTGTATTTGCCTGATTAAGATTGCATTTCACAGAAAGCTTATGCGCAGGCACCAACCATTGGCAGTAGGTAAAAGCAAAAAGCAAATAACCAAGTATAACCTAAGGTCTCTATACAGGCACCTTGTCCTCTGAAAGTATGTGTCTGCACGTAACTCTGCATTTCGAAACTCTGACTTAGAATAGTTCTTCATTTTGGGCACTTGGTCGTGCGGTCCCTGTTGTAAATGCCCGGTGTGTGCACTGTGAATGCCTCCTCGATTTTGGTTTGTGGTCTGTGCTCTGCTAGTATTTCAGCTCCTTGTACTTTCAGTCCTGTTCTATAATTGCAGCTTTGCAGATTGAAGGATTCGTCTCCCTGTTTACATGCCCTGGATTTGCATATTTTGATTAGCTGTGGGCAAATTCTTTAGTTAGGAGAGTTCAGGAGGCAGCCCGAGCTGCTATTCTGACAAACAGCAGCAGTTGCATATTAGGCCTCATGTACGGCGCCTGAGTTCACTTACAAACTGCATTAATCTTTTGCACAAAACAGGCAGTGCTTAAGGTGAGGTCTGATGTCAGGCTTTAAAATGTCAGATAGGAGAGTGGCTCCGCCAGCTAGGCGTGCTTCTCCAGTGCTGCCTGAGGGCAGAATTCGGTGTTTGTTTTAGAAGTCCTGGGAAGTGGCTTTAGAAGTGATCTGAAATGGGTGACTGTGAGATGCATCCTTAGGTATGTGAGCTCTTTCCAGTCGCAGTTGCTCTGCTGCATGTTAGCATTGCCTCGGATAAAGACAGCACACTTATGTTGCCCATTTGGTGATTTATGGCAGCTTATTGGCAGATTCTGCAGATAAGCACTTTCATTTTGTGGTGCCTAAATCACTATAGATTTAGGTCTTAAATTTCTATTGTAAATAGTAACCTGTCTGCTTGCTTGCTTGCTACATTTGGAGTATTTAAATTTAAACAAGAAGTAGAAATGAATGACAATTAGTTTGAGTGCCATTTTACAACCCAAGTTAAACAGGCAGTGTTTTCCTATTAAGCAGAAATTGCAATGATGGCATGAGGGAATTTATGTGCTCACCATTTTGAATGTGTAGTGTTTGAAGGTTTCCTTTTGGGATCTCAGGGGAGCCTGATGTTACTTGTAAAATGTGGTGCCTGATCGTGCTGCTGATGGTTTAAATCATGTCCAGTCTTTTTGCACACTCCCAATTTATGCTTGGCTGATACTAGTCTGATGACATTTTGCTGTTTCAGGGGCAAAAAAAGAAAAAAGCAAGTGTGAAAAAGGTCTGAAGGCACTTTTTAGATAATGTAATTTGACTGCATGGTCTGTTTTGATGGTTCAGTGCTCTCAGTGTGTGTCACATCATGACCATTTTACCAGTGCTTTAAGATTACTTCAGATAAGGATTAATTCTGACCTAGTTTCCGAGGATTTCTGTGTTTTTCTAGATTGGAGGCTTTTGAGTTTTTAATTTCTCAGTTAAAAGCAATCATTACAGTAGCTACATTATCCCTTTAATCCCTCCTGTGCCCACACCAACCTTGTGCAGGCTGTAAGCAGCGTATTAAAAGAGTCTGAGATAGTGACATTGGGGTGGTGAAAGGAAAACCTGCTGGAATTTTTCCCCTGTTTAGAGACACGTTATCTCTCGGGGCTCTGCAAATTAGGAACGATCATTATCTGGAATGGCTGAAAAGGTAACAGACAATTGAATGAATATCACACGCAAGGATATGACATACCTTCCTTGGTCAGGCCATTTATGGTGCGAGGATTATACCCCCAGAAAATAGTTTTGGCACGCCATCACTTCAGCAAAAAAGATGCTATCGAACATGCGCACATCCCCCAGCAGTCTGCTTCCTGCGATCGCTTTTCACGGTATCCAATCTGTCCATCTGTCTGCCCGTTGCCGCGTTACCTTCCCTGCTCATAAGTGTTGTCCTTGTCTTGGGGCTTTTTGTTCATTGTTCGAACAAAAGGACAGTAGTTCTCGTTCCTGTTCCGATCGGGCTCGTCTGGTGTTCGCAGCCGATGTCTTGGAGCTTTTACATCTGGTGTTTCCCTTGCCGGACAATGCAGTGCTGTGTTCTCCTCTCCTCAGTATCCATATTTCTAATGGTAATGTTAGCTGTGAGTGCTAGCACGTAGTGGCTCACTTGCCTTCAGTAATAGGATTTGCCTCTCTTCCCTCCTTCATTGTTGCTAGGCAGTAGTAGAAATGGGTTCGAGCTGTTTTAGGCGAGGATTGTGGTCTCTGAAATCCATTCTGTAGTTCTTCAGCTGCTGCACAGGCAGGCAGCAGTTTAAATGTGGGCTTTGACAGATGCTGTCTTCTGACAGAGCAGAATTTAACGTCATTGCTTGGCTGAATCCCACGTGATTGTTTGCATTCATTTTGACTAAATCCAAAGGCAGCCAGAAACCTTTACAGGCTCTTGCTCCTATTTGATAAATGATACATATTCAGCATGAGCACAATGATAGGTGAAGAGTATAAAAATTGTATGATTATTAAATGGATGATTGAAGGTTTTTTCAAATTGTTTTCACTTTTCCTTGACACTGTAACTTATGATTCTCTGGGGGATTTTTAATGCGAGACATTCTATTTCCGTTTTCCAAAAGCTGTTCTGCACTGCAAAGGAGTTATAAGTACTTAAACACCAAAGCTTCATTTAACCCATTTGGTGCTCCTAGTACGATTTTTATGTGCCTACATGATGACGGGAGGAGGAGGTGTTTTTTGCTCATGCTTACTTTACACATGCTTCACATGCTTCCCCTTTAAAAGCTTTTTGTAATTTTAGGCTAGTCAATTAAGCTGGATGGCACTAATGTATAAACACGTGCCGTTAAGCTGCCTTTTTGCTGTTAATGGCTTTCTGCCTTGGTAAAGGTTGAAGTCTGGTATTGCAGGACTGGGGGCACTTGATTTAAATTATTGATGGATGTAAAATGACTTTGTTACAGACATACCTATATTACAGGATTTGTCTTTCTGGTCCCGGTGAAATTTGTGTTCCTTTCATTTCTCTTCTTTCAGTGACTGGCCATGCTATGCTGAAGCACCTTATTATATTTACTATACGCTACAAATAAAAGTTCTCAGTAGGGGATCCTGAAAACAGAATACTAGCAGCATACTTACCAAAATGTTTACTGGTCAGTGCATTTGTCCATCCTTTTATTGAAAAGCTAAAGATTTCAGTGATTTGGACTTCTTTTTTTTTTTTTTTTCCAGCCAAAGGCTAAAGCAAGCAGAATTGGTCTATCATATGGATTGGGGAGGTACTGCCTTCACTGGCAAATAAGGCCTTCCCAGGCAGTCACTGTGTTTTACTACCCTAGATGCATATTCTGCTAACTTACTAGAAACATGATCAGATTTATCAGTCGTCTATGCATACTAAATTTCTCTAACTTTGCATTTAGCAGGTCTTTGCTCATCTTGTGGAAAACTAAGGAAAAGGCTTTTTTTTTTTTCCCCTGCTACTTTCTGTTTGTGCATGTGACTGTACCTTTAGGGAGTCAAAGTTTCAGGAAAAAGTTATTTTTATCTAACTCCCTTCTTCAGTACTTTCATATGATACTGCAGGTTCCTGGATATTTCAGGAGGGTGGAACTTGCTTTGCTCTGGAAGCATGACCTGAGAATTTAAGTAACCTTGTTGTGGTTATAGGTTGGAATAAGCTTTATTTTGGCTACATCTCACCACGAAGGGTCAGTGGACTGCTTGTTCTTGATCCAATGAGTAGTATGTTCCGTAATGTTACTATGGTTACATCTTAAATTAGAAGCTGCAGTGTTAGCCTTTGAGATGCTTCCATCTCTGAAAGCCAGGAAGGAGTTGTGCCGATGTGAAGATGTGCCGTGTGTACGTAAGGAACACTATAGAGTTACCATGGCCAGTGCAAGGGTGACTGTGCAGTGAGTTCTGCAAAAATAGAAACAGATGCGAGGAGTCAGATAAGACGCTTAGGCACAAGACAACTGTGAACCAGGCAGCATGCCTCTGTGCAAAACAAAGGTGTATAGCTATGGAATATTTTCTTCCAAAAACTTTAAAATTTTCCTTTGTGGTTTTTGTAGGGTATCAGTCAAACCTTGTCAAACTACTTCTAAGATAAAGTAGCCCCTAAGGATGAGCCATTTAAATCAAGTTCTCTCTTGACAACAGTAAGAGAAGTTTCTCAAATGAATGTACAGTGGTTGCAATAGTCAAGTGTACTGCTTAGGAAGAAAGATAATTTTCTGCCTGGTGGCCACGAGTCCCCTGGAAGTTAAACTAAATACATACATCAGAGCTGACATGTAAACCAAATGTTCCCATATGGGCCATGCTTTTTGAGTATTCCATGAATACTCTGCAAAGATTATTCCACTTTATCAGAGTGAATTGTAGTATTATTTCAGATGTAATGTATTTAAAGCCTTTCAAGTGACAATTCAAAATGATTAATGGCAACACTTTCAAAGGTAGTTATCTTTACTTTAAAACTTCTATTTTTCTTGTTGAGATCTGTTCATACACGATATCAGAATGCTGAGTTTAAACTCTGTGTTAAGGATTATTATGTGTGTGGCCAGTGCCCATTTGTCTCTGCTTCAAGAAGAATACATTTCCAGTATGGCATTTAGATTAGAGAAGACAGAGTTGTAGAGTATTTGTAATCCGAGTGGCTATTTTGTGATCCCAGTGTGTTCCTGAACTATCTCAAGGATATTTACAACTGAATGAAAAACAGCAGTCTAGAAATGACCACAAGTGTCAGTATCGCTTGCCTTATTTTCCTTAGCAAAATTTCAGTATTTTGTAGTTAATTGTGAAACCCGTCTTGCACTTGCTGCGTTTTTTATAAATGGTTGAGGTTTTGCGCTCTGTTGAAATGATACCCAAGCCATAAATTCAGTGATTCCACTAATCTTTGACTGTTTTGCATTTTACACACAAATACAGCAATAGAGATCAATCTGAGATGACAGAACATCAGAAAAGGTTTCCAGTAACTGTGAAATGTGCGTATTTTTATGTTCCCTAATGAGCAGTTTATAATTGTTCTATCACTCAATAAAGGATTTAAGCACATCCCTGAATTTAGCAAAGTTGTTACAGAGAGAAAAGACGAGATGATCTCTTAAAGTCAGGAGGGCTTATTCCATTGGCCTAATGAAGAATTTCAAGGGGATTTTTCATAATTCTGAAGCTTTTAATTTTTTTTATTAAGTGAATAGGTATTATAGCTCTCCAAGAAGTCAGTCCTGGGAGTTCATACACTTCCTTGTGAAGAGCACAGGTCAGGAGTACTTCAAAAATGCAACTGAACAGCCAAAGTGCATCTGCTTTCAGTCCACTTTTGTGTTCTGTTTTTGCATTATATTCAATCTTTGCATGTTGGACTACTGTCCAGAAACATTTCTTTCCTCAGTAACATGTTATTTTCTGTCTCGATCACATTTTCTCTCCTTCCAGTGTTCTGATTCTTCTTGTCTTTCCCCCAGGCTTTGCATCCAATTATTGCTGATCTTAAGTGCTAAATGAGGATTTTCTTTCCAGGGGATGGACAACATAATTTCGCTTATATTGTGCAGCATTTTTGGATGTGCAGCTCTCCCCTGGTGAAGTGACACACCAGTGCCAGTGGTAGTATTTTCTGCCTGTCACAAGCGTTCCTTTTGCATTCTGAAAAGAGCGTGGACTTTATGAAGCTTTGATTCAGCACAGCAGGAGAGAAGGCCAATGAGCAGAAGTACCAAACGTTCAGAGGCAGTTTAAAGAACTGTGGAAAATAAACTTACGTTTTCCCCTTACCTTATGACCTTTTTCATTCCAGCTGCCTGCACTGTAAGATCAACTTGCCCCTAGCATCCCCCCACACTCTCCCAGCATGAGAATTTGAAATGAAAAGTGAAATCATTATAGAAACTGAGACTTTGGTGAAGAGCCGGTACTTTTTATTAAACTTCTTTCAAGACAGGAAGGTGGCATCCTGTGGAAGTTAACAGGTCACCTCTTAGGCCTAAGGAGAAAAATGCATTGTTCTAGCTTTGATAGCCTGCCTGTTACCACCTGTCCTGCCCCTTCTTTCTGCCCAATCTGTTCCCAAAAAAGGTGCAGAGAAACCTTTTCCTTTAGGTTGTCTTCTGGCCTTTGAAGCATCCCAGGGGTTTGAAGAGCCCTGGCCCCTCAGGTTCACCACCCGGTCAAAGAGCTCCTGCCCAGCACTCTTCTGGGGCTGCTGGACGAGCTACGGCCATTCTCTGAGAAGGAGAGAACTGCAGCTCTGATGTTATCTCCTTGCTTATTTGTTTGGCCATGTATATGGTTTGAGTGTACATATTCAATATACTTACTGAATATGTGAACATGGGGGCATTTCATCAGCCTCAAAAATTCCTGGTTCTGTGTGTTAAGTGAAGTTGAAATTGGTGATGTAGATCTTCACTTCATGTTGCATAACATGAAATTGAGCAGCTGGACTTTCAGACCTGTCAGAACTTCTTCAGTAGCTTTAGTACAGTAATTTCTACAGCTTTCTTCTGTAGGTACCCACATTTACAGCTGATTTTGTGGGATATACAGGGTTTACAGTAGAAACCACAACGGTTTAGTAAGTGTCTTAAATGCCTGAAGCCTTTTCTTCTAACACAGATGCTTAGACTGAGAAAAGCAACAAAATCTGTGGGAGAAATCCTTTTTCCAGTGATCCGAGTGGTTCTATCCCGGTAATAAATTTAAATAGTATTAAATAGATCATGTTCAATGCAAAAATTGAATCTTAACTTGGAAAATAAGTCCCTTCTTAAGAGCAGTTCCCTACAGTGCTCTTGGACATGCTGGGGAAACTAACATTGCTCCCAATACCCTGCATACCAACTGGTTTGATAGGTTTACTTTGGCTTGGCCAGACAGAGTAGTGTCTGTTTTTTCCCCAAAGTTGTTCCATGTTAATGATTCCCTCAACTTAGTGGTTTCCAGTCAGTGTATATTAATGAGTAAATCACTTCAATATGTTTAATATGGTTTATCATGTGTTGTAATTAAATTCATTGAAGTGATTGCCTGTTATTTCAAAGGAATTTGTTCTTGGGGGGAAATTTATTTGGAAGTATTCATTTGTATATGTTTCTGGTGAGCAAAGAAATCAAGCTACTGTACAAAATAACTTCCTAAGCCTGTGGTTGCTGGTCTGTCCTACAGGCTTCCTCTTTCTACTTCTGAAATTCACTTTACGTTTCAATGAGAGCGTTCCTTTAGTTACTTGCAAGGAAATGGAGACTATACCGTGGAAAACATTCTTTTCGTCATTCTTTCTGTAATTCGTGTAAGCCTCTAGTTTAATTTTGTGAGCCTGAAGGTTTTTTCATATAAAATACTGATGTATAATCAGAATTACTGGGATTTGGCTAATACTTAAATACATGACCAAGAGGAAGTCATTAGAGCTTGGCTTGTATTCTGTTAATTGTCAGAGAATATTGGTTCAGAACTAGAGTTTTTATTTTGCTACTATCCTCAACTATATTTCAGTCATTTTTCATGTAATTTAGGGTTATCTAATGGAATAAGAAAGTAGAAGCAGCTCTCTTGCATCTTGTCCATCTCAAGGCATAGTATTGAAAATCATTAATGCATACAGTACGCTGATTTGTACTGAACAGGAAGAAAAATATATTTAATGCTATAGTCCTGAATGCAAAATATTTAGCCTAAAATTAAAGATTTTCTATTTCTATGACAGAGATATATTCTAGTAACTCTTAATCACCATCTGCAAAGCTTTCTATCACTGATCTCTATTACTAGAGCAAATTTATAGGGATCCTGTCATCCTTTTAAAATAAATAAATTTATGTCGTATTCATAAATCCCACAAATCTCATGACCTTGGATGACGGGTTGCATGTTGCAGATCCTTTTTAGGTCTTCTCTTAAGGATTTGTGTAACAAAGCATTTTTCAGAAATCTGAATTCTTGTTTTTCTTTTCCCTCCCGGTTAATGCACATTTGAGCTTTACTCACATGCAAGTGTGAGGTTTAATGGTTTACAGTTCCAAAAGAAAGCAGCTAGCTTTAGGGAGACCAGATTTTTTTTTTTTTCCTCCAATCTTTGGGTCTCTGTCTTTACAGTTTGCCTTGGAGTTTCTTATTTTGCCAAGTATAAAAACCTCAGTGATTCTATTAATATCAGTGAGAAGCATAGTAATGCAAAAAAAAAAATCTACTTCTATCATATTTGTAAGCAAGGAAAGGAATTAAAATACCTCCTTAACCAATGTTGCTTGGAAAAAGGCCTGGATGCAATAATTAGAGTAAAGGGAATCCCTGTTGTTGAGAATTTAGGTCACCTCGTATTGAAAATATATAATTTCATTTTTTTTCCTTTTGACTCTATGTAGCATTGTCTGGAAGCATGCACCAGTATCATCTGTACTTTAACGCTGGCTTTGCCTAATGACAAGAAGGCTTGTTCTGTTCTGTGTAATTAACTTTGTTATCTGAGGTGGGCTGGGGAATGGCGTGGGGAAGGAGATAGCCCCGTAACGCGGGAACTGCTGGACGTAGCGCGGAAAGAGCAGCGTCTTGAATCTCTGCTCTTCCCTCAGTGGCAGGTTGGTTGGGACCATTGCCAGGTTAAAATTGGATCTGTGTATTCACATGATAATGCCCACGATCTAATAAGGCTGGTGGAATGTCAGCCATTAGGGAACAGATGCATCAGCCTCCTCTGAATGGTCTGGTGGAGTCGGTTCGGTCCCGGGTGGCCGGAGCTAATAAGCTGTGATGGCTCTGTGTCGGGTTGCTCGCTTGTTCTTGAAACAATGCTGCCGCATACATGAGATGCTTGCAAGATTTATAAATAGTAGCTCCATGCTGTGTGGCAGTGCTGTTTCTGAAGCCCTGCTAGCCTGGGAAGAAAGCTAGCTATGCTTCTGTGGAGCTATCCTGAGCTAATGAAATCAGTAAATCTAAGGCACCTCGCATCCGCGATGGAAAATCTGCTGCCTGGATTATCTCATTGATTGAGATCTGGTGGCAGCGATAGGCTGGGCTTATATAGAATGGCTGTCGTTGTGACTTGTCATTATTTTTACTTAATTTTCAAATATTTCTCTTCAAATTAGGCACTAGTCAATGACACAAATGTCTGAGAAGAAAAGGGTTTTTGCTGTTCCTTCAAAATAGGCACCTATTCAACTACACAAGAATATGGCAACATAGAAGTGAAGAAATGAGGAAGAAATAGCTCTTGAATAGTTTTTCCTTACACTTTCAAAATGTCTTTTTAGAAGAACAAAGGAATAAATATGAAGGTGTGAAGTTTCTGTGCCTGTTACCAGCCTTTTGAGCTATGTGTAAACTACTATGTGCTGTCCTTTCTCAAAAGGTGATGCTGCTATTTTGATTTTTTTTTTCCTCATAAAAGTAGGGCAGCACCAGCATAAGACAAGGAAATTATTGGATGAGTCCCTGTGAAATTAAATCTGTTTCTGACTGGTAAAGCTCTCCAGAGCACGTACAAAAAGTTCCAGGGTGTCATAACAGAGGAATCTTGTTACTCTATTTTTTTTTCCTCCTCAGCGAGATCATTCTTGGCATTGAGAACCTTACCATCTTCCAAAACATTGTCTGCTCTCTGTGGCTTACTCATTTTTATTTCCTGCCACCTAAGTGCTCAAGAGTTTTCCAGTGAGGGGATCTTTCTTTGCAACAGATTGCTGTAAGAAAAAAAAAAAAAAAAAAACTTGTTTACTTTTTGTCACTGACAGTAGGTTTTTCAAAGGCAAAACAACTGTTTGAAGTACCAGGACAGCTGTGAGGGCTGAAGGAGAGCTGAGCAGGTCTTACTGCTTAAGGCAGATTTCCTTCAGGTACACTGTGAAATCCACGGGATCATTAAGGACAACTGATACTTGCTAAAAAGTGAGTAGCAGAAATAATAGATGCACTGAACCTTACCTGCGCATGTGCTGCCCAGCATAGTTTGTCTTCTTAACTTTATTCACAGTAGGAAGCTACTGCTTAGATCAATTTTTGTGTGGATGTATGTATATACAGATGGAAGAAGCTATCTGAAAACTTTAAAAAACCCGTTTTAAAATATGCTTTTGAGCCTGTTTGTTTAGTGGAGGGGGGGGTATCTTTTTTCTGCAGTGATGGAGGAAGACAGTATAAAAGTCATAGCACAACAGGAAGATCTGAAAGTTTGTAGACTTTATGTATGGCTCTTATCCTGTCTTGATCTTTGAATAGGATGCCCCCAGACTGTATGAGCGAGACCTTGCCAGCTGACCTTCATTTAAGAGGATTGCATTTTTGCAGTACCAAAAATGCAGCTATGCCCCAGCTATTTCAAAGAGCATTCGTATTATAAAGCAGATCTCATAATGCATAAGCTAGAAGCTTGCAGATGGACTATCTAGCCATATGGATTGTGTATAAAATGAAAAAATAAAAGTTGAATGCTGTCATCTTTGTGCTTTGAGAACGACTTAATTTAATCTTCACTGCAAAAGGGAGAATAATGGGGAGTTGAGATATAATGCCAAAGGAAGCTGGAAGTAGAGGCAGATTTTTTGTAATGGAAAAAAATGTTTTGCGTGATATGGCCAAAATCCTTCCTGCATTTTAACATAATAAATTGTTTATCACAATTAATTTTTTACATAGGCATATATCATTGACTTTGGTATTCTGCAATAGGGCGACATGAATGATGTGTCCATTCAGAATACAAATGCGTTAGAGGCTTTCATGATCTATTTGCTATATAATACTGTAGCAATAAGTTACGTTGCATGCACGCTAGTGCAAAAAAAAATTGAAGTCAATTCTTTCAACCTGGATGTTAGCTGAAGTACAAGTAATGAGCATTGGTGCTATCACAAAAACGTGGTGTACGTTCTCCTACTGTTTGTCTTAAACATCAATGTGTGATGCATGAGACCAAGGCACTTGGGTACCACCCAGGTGACTGTTACGTGATGATGAAAACTGATTCTGTTGCTTGATTCACGTACGTGATTTCTTTTGGTGGGAGGAAAACAACCCTGTCAAAAAGTTGTATAAATTTTGAGTGCCGGGCTTTCAGAGCACACTTAAATGAAGACAACTGAAAGACAAACAGTACCTTGTCTGTTTGTTCTTTGGGTACGAAATAGAAGGTTTTAGTTTGTTATAATGTTTGGAGAACTGTTTTATCGAGGAATCTGTTAGGGAAGTGTAAAAGCTTAGTCTAGGAAATTCGGGGTTTGAGGTTCACGTCGTTTCATAGCTGTCCCGGCTGACAGTGAAGTGGTTTAGTGCTATGTATTAACGATCCCTGCAAAATACATTACATTTTTAATGTCAACATCTTTACCTAGGAAGGAAAGCTTCAGGCCTTTTGGAGTTATCCAGTTGCACTAAGGAGAAAACTTGGGGTGGAGTGGGTGGAGGTGTGTTTGATCTATTTTGAGTGCCCTTTTATACGTTTTTTTAAAAAATCATATTTTAATGAAAATCCTGGAATGAGAGTTCTCCAAGGAATGGCGTTAGCAGAATAGATGTCACTGGCAAAGCTGGGAGGTGAGAGCATGGATGAACAGGACCATCACCGGTGTGTAACAGTACCAAAACCATTACCTTTTCGTTTTCTGCATTTAATGGTGTGTGCAAGACTTCTTGATAATGCAATCCATAAAAAAGATGTAGGTCGTCTAGAACACAGTACATCAAAACTGCTGTAACTGGTAGGAGTGGGGTACTAGTATTGTAAATTTTAGAAATACTGGGACCTCAGAGTATCATACTGAGAAAGATGCCTTCATGGTTCTTTCTAGTGGCGGGAGCAGCCACTTGAGAATGCTGAGGAGCACAAGGTTTTTCTGTGATGCTTTTCTGTATTAAGTATGTAAAGTGTAGGAAACTGGAGCCCTTGAAACTCCTGAATATTTGTATTTCAAATGAGATTGTATTAATACGCTGCTTATGAGGTTCATAGGTTTGGTTTCATATTCCATGAAAAAAAATTACATATATACACACACGTGTGCACATATATTCTTATGAACCCCAAAAGTACCTTCATGCTCTGATTTAAAGTGTGGGAACATGGCTTCAAGGATTTATTTTGTTAAAATCTGAATGTAAACATTTTGATCTTGCAATAGATGCATTGTCTTCAAAGTGAAATCTCCTGAAATATTTTGTTTTACTTGACACAAAAATGTATGAATTCACGGAGCAGGAATAAAACATCGTTGCAATTGAATGGCAGCTGTGGTCATGCGAGTTCTCCAAATAGTGCTTTTTCCTATGGCAACTGTAGCAAGCCCGTACATCGGAAATGCAACTGTACTTTGCATCTGTTTTCTCAGATTGGGTATTTTTAGTGAAATAAAAGTTTAGTCAGAAGGTGACCAGCACCTTAGTGCTTGGGGGCAGATGACCATGTGCTGGATGTCCCAGCTTCTCTCTGGTGAGAACTGGGAGTGGGTCGCCTCCTCGGATCACATCATCACCTTGCTGACATGTGTGATGTTGTTGCAGGTGAGGGAAGGAGAAGAGGAACAGAATCTGCCCTGAAAGTAAGGGATGTGTTCCCCCACCCCAACCAAAGCTGCTTTTCTTGCAGAAGCCTTTGTCTCAAGGTCTTGGTGCAGTTCCCGTATGTTTTGACCTTGAATAATGCTGTGTTTATGCATAGCACTTGGCAAACAGATTTCACAGGGGCTTTTCTGATAGTACAAACTGTAAACATAAGGTTGAAATGAGGCATTTGACAAAGGGGAAAATTACCGAATTTGTGTTCTTGCTGTGGGGAAGTGATACCTTTTGCTGCCATTAGGATGGAGGCTGCTTATCCCTCTTGTTAAAAAGCATCTGTTGCACCTCCCCGCACACCAGAAATGTATCTTGATTTGATTCGCTTACTATCTTAGTGGTATATGATATTTTTCTGTTCAGTCTGTTTCATAAATTGAATCCAAACAGTAAGATCTATTGAGTAAGAGCAGGATAGAACATGGTTTTTGTTTGTTGGTTTTTGTGTGTGTGAGTATGGTGTTAATTTCGTTAACTTTGATATAATTTTTTCCATACAACAAATGAAAATAGTCACGTGAAGTCATGCAGCAGGGACAGGACAAATATAAACAATACACTGCTTTTTTTGTAAGCATGCTAAAACGCCTGGCCTTCCCAGTATGAGGGAATCACAGCGCGTGGATAACTACAGCATGTGCAACTGCGGAAATCAGCGCTTGTTCTTCCTGGACCAAACTCTGAAATTTTCACAGTAAATTACTGTTCTAATTACCTTGTACAGGCATCACTTCTCTTTTAGTACTTCGTCAAGATTTTTATTGCCAGTACCCAAGCTAGTGTCTCAGTGCACCGTCTGGTGATATGAGGGCTTTGATAGGTGGTATAAGTTGGAAAATTATTGTTTGCATATGGCACAGAGCACATACGGATGCATTCTTTTCCTTTTTGAATTATTTTTTATTTCCCATATGTACAATTGCTATCTCTTAGCCTGTGCAGCAAGTGGGTGACCAAGACTAGTGAAGTGTATTAGTGTACAATTTGCACAGTAAAGAAATAGAGAAGGAGTTGAGAAAATTATAGAGATGGCCTAAATTGCAGTGCCAGCATTACTCAGCTGATTGCATGCATTTGTACCTGAATGTTACTAGCAGCCTGTTGCAGGCCTCAAGTTCATTGCTTTTTCTAGACTCTTCCCTAGCCTGTGACTGCTCAAAACAGCCCTTTCTATGTTCCTCGAGGAACACGGTTTCAGGATTTTGTCCTGATAATTTAAGTCTTCCATGGTGATTATGTGGGAATTCGCCTTCATCTCTCTGACCACAGCCACCCAAGACAATTAGGCTTCCTTGCAACATAATGCAATATGTAACTACAGTGTGTGTTGAAGTCACTGCGAGCTGGGATTGCTAAAGCTGGTAAGGTATGGAAGAGTAATATTAAAACTTCTTTTTTTTTTTTTCAATGAATGCAAATGGAAAGGAGAAGATCGTATCAGGATGAAATGTAGCTCAGAAAAGGTGGTGCTGTCTAATTTGTTTATCAAATAGTCACGGGGGAAAAAAGAGGTTTTTAATAGCTTCCTACATCTTACATCTTAAAATCTCCATATCGTAGCATCCCTTGGTCTAGGAACAGAATTCAGCCTAACTGAGGGGAGGCTGGAAAGAAGAGCTTCATCAGTTTCTGTTGCACTGAGGCTTTGAATAGGATCACGTATAGTTGCTTGGATTTTTGTTCAGTTTGGCTGTTTTGGAAAAATTTTCACACACGCGTGAAGGATCTGTCTGTATTCGTTTAGGCACCTGCAGAGCTTTTAAAAATATTCTCACACAAAGCATTTCATGAGTCTTTCCAGAAGCTACAAAGGAACCTTTCTGAAGTCTTGTAAGCCTTTTCCTCTGCTGAGTTCTCTCTCAGCGAATGCAGGTGTAAGTGGGATCTTCCCATTGCTCCATACTGAGCAACATTTTCTTTAATGTGCATATGATGCCATTAATTTAATGCCATTTCCAAGCATGATGTAAATAGGGAAACAACAGTACTTTTCTGTGTGTTTAGTGTTTGGCTGTCAGCAGTGTTTTTATGCTAATAGCTGTTTGAGCCCCATATTCTGTGATGTTTTTGGTGAAGAAACGCTTGATGTAAGTGTCTGGCTAATTCCTGCAGTTACAAGTGGTATTGGAACTAGAGATTCACCAATGTGTGAGGTTGAAAGTTGGAGACAAAAATGTTAGGAAATTGTAGGAAGTTCTCATTTATGCACTTTTCAGCCCTATTGAGATGATGTGACATACGTTCTGATCTTAATATAAAGAAAACTAGTAGAGTATATACATTTGTAACTGACTTCTGATAAAGATGAAACAATCCTTTTTGACAAATACAGTTTGAGAACAAAAAAATGTAAGGATTGCCACGTAATACGCATGAGTCCAGCTCAAATAATTAACTCCAAAAAAAAAAAAAAAGAGTTCTAAGCAAAAATAAGGTTTTAGTAATAATCTACTTCTCACACACTTCAAGGGAATGAGTCATTTAAACATACATAGATATACGATAGGTAGGTCTTTGATTCAAAAGAAATAACCCACCAGAAAGTTCTCTTTGCAGGTTCTCTCTAAATCTCTCTGCTTTGAGTTGTTCTTGTTTGATGAAAACAGTTTGTCCCCAGGAAAATGGAAGTGCATGCGTGGCTGGCTTCTCTCCTGCTCCAGATTCATAATCCAACAGCGATGGTTGGTTCTTGGTGATATCACCATAGTTTTCTGCCATCCTCACTTGCCTCTCCTTTCTCCTTCTCCCCTGTGGTTATAGTGTTGCAGTCTTTCAGAAGAGACTGATTTTCTTGGAGTTGTGCAGTGTATGTACTAACTTCAACAGTATTTTCAAAACATGGCCTCACCTATAATGAAACTTGCCTTATTTGTGAGAAGATGAGCATTGTTTTCTTTTGTGCAACTGATTTTGAGGATTGGCCATCTCCTATCAGCATTTTTCCTTAAACTGCTTGAAAAGACATGATGTTCAGTGCAAGTAGCTTTGCCTTTTGAATAAATGATAAATTCACTAATTTTTACTAACCCCTTTTGTCTTACATCACACGAGTTTTTAGTTGTCCAAGTGGTGAGGTAGTGGTGCTGAGGAAAGTGCTGCTTTCCTTATGTATTAGTATCAAAGGGCTTTGTTAACAATAAATTTTTCCTTTCAAAATTAATTATGTAAAAATAGCTTTACTTCTGCTTAAATTCCCTCATATTTTCTTGATTATAAGGAAGTTGAAACAATGTAAATAGTAGAAATGACCTTTTTATTATTACTGCGATCAACACAGGCTAAGATGACTCTAATATTAGCAGTATTTGTACAACAGTTAAGGTTCTGTTATCAAATTCTATTTTATTTTACAGTGTAATTTAAATTTAGAAAGGCAGCTAAAAGCTTGCAATATATTATTTAAATATCTGTCTTGGGGGACTGCGTATGCATGTTTGTGTGCATAGAAGTATGCAAATGAGCTATACCAGCTTCATGTGTAAATAAAACGATTATGTGAAATGCTCTTTAAACTTCACTGAGATTTTCTTGATATGAATAGAAGTCTGAAAATTCTTCTGAAGATTGCAGAGGCAGAGCAACCCAGTTGGATTGTTTTGCTTGGTTCTTTGGAAGATTTCATTTTTGAGGCTTTTACGGGCTTAACGTTTTTAGAACAAAGCCCTACATTTTCAGAATCTAAGCTATTTATATGAAATAGATAAATGTTTGTATCAAGCTTAAAGTAGGGCATCCAGGCCAGATGTTTTTGAAGTCATCTCATTGTTTTGACTTTGTTGTACGTTAATGGTGTGTTCCAGAGTTAATTTCTAGAACAGTGATACTCTTTTCCACCTATGCTGTTGGTTTAGACTGTCTTGGTTTTTTAGTCTGGCCTTACTACAACTTTCAAAGGCTTGATACTTTAAATCACTCACAATGATAGAGTTGCTGGTAACTAAAATGTTTTTGTACTGTCTTCTCTAAATCAAGTAGGTAAATTTGAAATCTGTTTTTTAAAGTTTTTTACAAGTGTTCTATCCAACTGTATTTTTTTTTCTCATTTGAGATCTGAGTGTTGCAGCTTTATGTTCATTTTATTTGAATACAAATGAGCTTGGATGATTGTCTTCCTTCATGGATGTTGAAGCTGAAAGCTACTTAATGTTCTAAGTAGTTGCTAATATTTTAGCGGAATCAACTGTTACTTCTTAGTTGTCCTCTTTCTGTGTGGGAGCATGCAAGTTACCTAATAACTTTTAGATTTTGGTGTAAAGGTCTTGTACTACTATAAACTGTAAACAGGAATGAAATACAAATTAAATTTGCTAAATTAAAAAAGCCACAAGATGGCATCGAATTGTCGATTCTATCCTTCACTCCTAACGTTTTTTAAAGGTCAAAATATTAGATTGTATGGATCTCTACATAGGAACAGTTGGAATAGCAAATGTGCAGTGAAATCGTTGCAGTTCTTGAGTTTTTTCCTTCCAGCATTTGGAGCTTGTGAAGCAACAGTTCTATAAACTTCTAAGAGCTTTTTGTGCCTCAAGAGAATGAAGTATGGCTTTTAGGGGTCTAATGTGGTAGGAACCATTAATATGGAAGCAGAATGAATTCTACAAGAAAGCGTATGCAGCACTGTATCTGTAGCTGATGTGATGAAATCCAAGGTAGTATTAAGGTTTCAGGATGTTTTCCTGATTTCTTTCTATGTCATGTTGTTGCTCCTGAATGCTTAAACACTCATCTTTAATATAAATCACAAATAAATATATGTAACCTTCTATGGTAAGTTAGCAAAACTAAACCCAGTAACGTGTTTTTGATTAAAATACCATGTTAAGTAGTTGTCTTAAAGCAGATTTGTATTTTTCAAGTTACATGGGTTTGTTACTAAATTGGTTTCAACTTATGAATATTCACAGTATACTTCTTAACAGTCTAGAGTGGCTTATGCATAAGAATTAGGTATGTTGTCTTTGAGCAAAACCGTTAAGTGTTCAGAAACTTTGAGGAAATGAATGTTCTTTAAATAGCTAAACAGTGATTTCTGCTGCTACTGATGCTCCGGGTGCAGCTGCACAAACAAAAGCCCCCCTAATTGGAGTTGGAATTCGCAGTGTGTCTAGTTACTTAAGAGTAACTTTCAAATTCCTAATGTGAAGTTGTTAATGTAAAATATCTTACTGTGTACTCGCTGAGAAATAAGCTACTGTATTTACAAGGACGTAGCTATTCTGAGGCAACTTCTCATTCGCCTATTCTAACAGGGCATAAATTAACAGCCACGCTTGCTGTGTGGTTAAAGGAACCCACTATAATATTTACTCTGTCAACTTGATCTTTTTTTTTCTCTCTCTGAGAGAAGCCATCATATAATTCTGTGGTTATATGTGATTTGTAAACAGAACTCATGCCATAAATTAGTGCTTCGTCATAAGAAAAACCTACGCCTCTATTTGAATGCTCTTGAAAAGCGTTCAGTTTGTATCTAAACTCAGTATCTTTTGTTTTCAGGGCGGTGTGAAATGTTACTGAAATTATCTTTCAGATGATTTTCTTACAGAAAGCATCTTTTTTTCCCTTCATGTATCTTGTCAACCATAACCATTTGTACTTTTATTTTTTCTCGATCTTAATAGCATACTTTTCTTAAAAAAAAATCAGTGGTTAAAGTACTGGTCACTGCAACTACATTTTTTTTAAATGGTAGAAGGTGATGATTTTAAATGGTAGAAGGTGGTGATTAGGTCACTCACGATCTTAAGGTGACAAGAGAGATGATGAATCAGTGGTGGAGGAAGGGTGTATACCTTCAGTGGGTGACAACCGATCAGTGTCTGGTGAGAAGCCAGCATATCTGGGGCTGTGAGCTGAGATTCATCCGTGAAATTATCACAGTCTAAGGCGGTGATTTACAAAACTAAAAGTCATGACCTCCATCATTTTATTGATTTTGCAGAAATTGTTCTTACAAATGGAAAGGTCATGGACATAGAATTGGTAGCTGTGTTTTTGTGTCTACTCATCTAAATGAATTTATTTCCTACCATTAATCACACACTTTGATGTTATGCTTGCAGTATTATTTATTTATTTTGCAGTTGAAATGTTCTTAAAGCCTTGCCTTTTCCTTTTATGCCTCTGCACAGGGTTTCCCATTCATCACTTCAGAGAATTCAGACAAAAGTATGGGGAAAAAAATCATTTGCAGGCTATGTATATCGCTTGTGACTACGTATGTTCTGGTGCTTTATGGCAATCTTGGTGAAGAGAAAAATCACAAGCACAAGTCCTATGGAAACTCAAGCAAGGCTTTGTGACTGTAATTTTTTCCAAGGCTGCAGAAAACCTCCAGTATGTTTGAAGCAGCTCCTTTGTCCTACCCCCATGGCAGCTGCCATAGGACCTGCAGGTCTGTTGGAGGTATTGGAAGCAGTCAGTAAGTGGAAGGGAAGGCAGAAAGGCTGCAGTATTGATTCATCAGGGAGGAAAAGTGAATGGATGCATGGGATTGCAGATAATGGTAGTTAAGCATCCAAACAAACTAAATTGGGTTTGAAATCTGCAACTTAGCGTCACTAGAAACAATGTTTCTGTAGCTTGCCAGCTTGCTTTCTTTTTCGTTAAGGTTCTGGGGCTTTAAAGACATGCCATGGCAGAATTCTTGGTATTTCTTCAAAATGTGTCACTAGTGCACCACAGGAACAGCCTTTTCACATAGAAAATCATATTTTTCTATGGAAACAGATGCAAAGTTTTATTTCTACTTTCTTGGCTAAAAGAAAGGCGATGCAGTTTTAAATAGTGGTTGCTCCTCAGCTGCAAGGCTTCTCTCAGAGATAGGCAACCTTTGCTGCTTCTCTTCCTTCAGAGTGCAATATTCTGATGTTCATCATTTTCTCAGGAATTACGGTGAAAGGACAGGCAAAAGTACTTTTTCGTAGATATTAAAAAAAAGTCTTAAAATAACAGTTACTGACTCAAATGCCCTACATAGATGTTGCTATTTTAACAGTCAGAAAATAGTACAGAAAAATTCAGGATTAATCCATTTCTTTCAATCAAAGGTTAAATCCTAATGCTAAAGATTAATAGGAGCTTGCTGGATGTAAAAAGCTGTGTTCTAACTTTCATGGTGGAAACTTGAAAGCAGGATCTTTAAGTGTTAATTAAATCATGGAACTTGAGGCTGCTTGCATGTGGTCTCCTGCTTTTTAGGTTTTTAATTTTGAATTACAGAACATACTGTTATTTATGCGTGGACATACAGATGTGATAGCACCATACCGGAGTCTTTCCAAAGAGTTTTTCCTAGGTTAAGATCTCCGACCTTACCGAGTGTGTCTCAGATGTAGGATACACTCACATAGTGCTTAATGTTCAGATAAAATGCACGCGTGGTTTCATGTTAAAGGTTTTCTGGTAGCCTTGCAAATTGAAGTGGCTGGTTTTTGGTTGTTTCTTTTTTTCTTTTGGTTGTTTTCTTACGCCGTTGGTAATGTATGTATTGTTCAGTGGGGCTTCACAGAAAGCACTAAGAGCAGAATTTGTTCTTGCAGGAATTTTGTTGCTTTAAAAGCAGACGTGTGACCTCACTTTTCTCTTACATGGTGTGTTGACTCTGCAGAGTTAACAAGAATAAATAGTACAGGTCTTTTGTTTGTTACATTAAGGTAATTGGATAAGGCATGAGCAGAACTAATTATCATGAGAGTGCTATTTCTGGTCACTAAAACTCCTGAAGGCAGGAATACATTGCAATTCCTTGGTCCTAGTTTTCCATCCTAGAGCATAAGCAGATCAAGTTTTGAAATCTCTGTAGCCAATTTCCATATGAACACTTAGTTACAAGTGATCGTGTTTAAAATGAAGCAATAGTATAAGTAAGAAAACTTTCTTTGAATATAGAAAACTATTTCTGATGGAGCATCTGATGGTTAAAAGGTAAACCTATAAAAGCTTTTCAGGTTCTCTGCTCCCCCGCATCTAAAACAGGATCTGTAAAGAGTTTTGAGTATGTTCGATATTTTTTCTCCTTTTTAATAGAAACACACAAGTCCTCTGTAGTTCTGTGTTCATTTAAAAATATATGTACCTGACAAAAAGGCCAGCTATTAATGTTACCTTTTCTGTCTTTTCAAAGGAAGGTGCTTCTGCTCGAAAAACACAAACGCCAGCAGCGCAGCCTGTACCACGACCAGGTAGGGTGACATCTTTTCATTCATCCTTCTGCTCCAAGCAAGTAATAAGCTTCCGAGAAGTATTGAAAATTTTGGTTAGCTGAAGAATGGTTAGCTGGGGGTCCTGTTTCCGGCTTTTAATTAAATATATGTTGGAAATAACACGTGACTTTCTAGTTAGTTATACCACACATAGCTTGAGAATTGAAACGTTCTGGTGCTTGGCTTCATTCTGTTCAGCATGTTTGCTCAGTCATCCTGTCGAAAGGACGTGACAGTGAAATTGAAAAGTGTCAAGTGAAAAAAATGGCTGTAAGGTTAGTAGTTCAGAATGACTTCTCAAATATGTAGTGAGAGTTGGTTAATATATCAAGGAGAAACAACCTAAATACAAAAGCCAGTCTCAGAAAGAGATCTGTTATACTTCTTCAATATATCAGAAATACAAGTATTTCTTTCAGTGTATTACCATTATTTCTCACACTTCTTAACATGTAAGATATGTGTAATGAGGATTCAGCTGGATTGTTAAATTCCCAATCTAATAGACTTTAGCTACCAAGTCAGTTCTGTACATCAGACTGAATTTCCAATTGAAGTTCAACGTTAGAAAGATGTAGGCATTTTGTTTTGTTTTAATGAGAAACACATCGAAAAAGATTGAGGAAGAATGTAAAAATACAAACAGAAACTCGGTGCTTCCAAACAGTGATGTACATGGCTGTACTTAAATGACGTTATGAGAATTTTTGGTTTGGTGGAAGAAACTTTCAAGTGAAAGGTATGATTTAAGAATGAGAAAATAGTTATTGTTATGAAGGCGTTGAGAAGGGATCACTTTGTTTTTTTGTCAGTAGTTTCTTTGGTGTTTTTTTTTTTTTAATCAAAGCTGCCTTTCTAAATGAATATGCTTTTTTCTAGAAATTCTGCTGGAGTACTGTGGTCTTGTTTAGATTACTAAGAGCTTTGAATATGTGCCTTGCTAATTCCTTCAGCTTTATTTGTAGGATTTAATGCTTTAATGTTGTAAAAGGATTCATCCTCAATCTATTCTAATATTGAATATTCTCACAGCATACCTAAATGCTGTTGTGCACAGGTTTTTCTGTTTGGTTATTTAGGTACTAGAAAGGTCATGCTGCCTGTCATACTCACCTCACTGGCCCTGTTGAGCATAACAATGCAAATGAAGCTGACAGACAGCAGTATGAAAAGGGTAGAAGTAGCAAGAGCAGAAATCTGAGTGAATTGTCATAGGTCTCTACTTGCTAGTCGTAGTTCATGTGCATTAACTGACAGAAGTGTATTTTTATACTGATGTTGCCCTTCTCTATTCCACTAGCTTGCTTCCATACTGTTGAAAAGAGAAAAAACAGTCTGAAGAAATATATAACACTACATTCCAAGAAAGGATTTCTTATTCTGCATGTTCTAGGACACTGGGGGGTTTGAGCCTCAGGAGGGAGGGAGTGTCTGTTCATAGTGGTGACAGTATTTAAATGTGCAATGTGAAGGAGGTTGCATCATTGCACATGGAAGGATTAGCTGAATTGATCAAAACAATTCTATAATGTTGATTTGATCAAATATTTCTTTTTTTTTGGGCGCCCCCCGCGATACCTATTTAGATTATCTAGTTTTCTACTAACCTGTCTCGGTACAGCTATCATATTTCTTACAGAAGCTTTTTTTTCTTGGCAGCTAATGCTGTCCATATGTTTCAGGAACTTTTTTTTTGCAGTAAGGAGATCCTTAAATTAAAAAATAAAATAAAAACATTGGGTATGTAAAATTCAAGTAGTTCAATGTGGTATTGCCAGTTATATCTGTGCATTTGACAGTGTTAGGAAAAGATAATTAAGGATATAGTCTCAATATTTCAACAATGGCAACTGTGTGGTTTGAATATTTATAATGTTCTAGCCAGTTTCTGAAACAGTTGGTCATAAATAAACATGAGCAAGTTGGTGCTACGAAATTGGAAGTCAATTAATGAAATTTGTCATGCATAGTAGCAGTTGAGACTTAAGGTACAGTCTGCATCAATCTTTTTACTACTGACTTTTCTAATTTTGTGAATTAGGATAATGGTAATTATTAAGCACAATAGTCCTTTCTTTAAGTTAGGAATCCTGAAAACTCTAATTTATTAAAACTGAACTATAAAATATTTATTTGGAGAAAACCAGCTTATTCGGTAATAGCACCAAAGTGAAGAAACATGCGCTTTTCCAGCTTTGGACTGAAATATCTCTCAAAACTAGGAGGTCATTAAACATGGAAGACTAAAAAGGAAACACTTTATTGTGGGTTAAAGTCCAACTAGGGGGATAATGGTAATCAGAAACTGAACCGAATAAGTCTGAAGCTATCGAAGACTTAGACTGTAGAAAGTTCAGTATGTCTGAATGATAGCTAATCCTATGGATTTCATTTACTGTAACACCTACTTGTGAAAAGTTGAGGATCTGTAAAGATTGTCTTGTTGTGAAACAGTCTTCCTGTTGGTTCAGCACAGTTGAGCTTGGGATCTACAAGCAGCTTGCTTGAAGATTGCTGGCAGTGTTTCAGTGCTATACCGTCCTTTCCCTTTGGGGAGGATAGAGAAAGATGACTAGTTTCAGAAAAAGTAGAGGAGATTGTCTCAACTGTACTTGCATCTGTTTTCAGACAGTCAAAAGCTGTTTGTCTGCTGAATACTGAAACCCAAATTATAAATCCCCTCTTCAACTTTGTGTATTGCTTCTGTGTAAATGATCTAATGACTATAGTGTGACTCCTGCATCTCAAAACATTGAAAAGTGAGATAAACATTGAAATGTTTTGAATCTTAGCATTTGTATTATGTATTACTCATTCTGTTGTATATTCTGTTTTTTTCTCAGTTTCTCAAGCAAGACCACCTCCAAACCAGAAAAAAGGTTAGTCATTTTTAGTTACTGTCCTTTTCATTTTTGTGTGAATTATGCCCACACTTTCTTTTGCTGGAACCACAAGCAAACAATTATATTTTGCCAAATATGTGATTACCAATATTTAGAGACTCCTGATATAGGGATATGCTTTCTATGGTGAATGAAGACCTTCAATTTAGGTATTTACTACAGATTCCCTTGAATATTTACCATAATTGCGATCTGTTAAGCAAAATCTTGGTTTTATGTACAGCTCCTTTAATTAAAAGGGGAAAAAAAAGTCAAGAAATATAACTTTATTTTCTCTACAGGATCTCGAACTCCCATAATCATCATTCCGGCAGCCACGACCTCTTTAATAACAATGCTTAATGCAAAGGACCTTCTGCAAGATCTGAAGTAAGTAGCTGATTAGAACATACTAGAACATACTGTAATACTGTATAAAAAAATGTTGTCAGATATCAAGTTTTATTAGTACCAAATTAACAGTCAGGAGGGAGTTTCTTCTGTCTCACGACAAACTAGTTTTACAGACCAGATTAGAAAAGAAATTTATGCCTCAAACCAAGTGGTTTAAAAAAGGCAAAAAAAAAAAAAAAATAATCAGTGTTTGCACAATTGAGCCAAATGGGCAGATTGAGAAGGTCTTACAGTACCATTTCTAATGACTGGAGTGGTTTTCTTCTTATGTAATGTATATGCATGCATGTGCAAGTGATAACAAACCCTTACCGTGGAAGGAAGGCTCAGAGGAGTTAGGCAAGGATGATCACAGAATCACACAACTGCTTGGATCAAAAGGGACCTTAAAGACTATCCAGTTCCAACCCCCTGCCATAGGCAGGGATGCCACCCAGTAGACCACGTTGCCCAGGGCCCCATTGAGTCTGGCCTTGAACAGCTCCAGCATGGGGCATCCATAGCTTCTCTGGGCAACCTGGTCCAGTGCTTCATCACTCCCAGTAAAGAATTTCCACGTAAGATCTAATCTAAATCTCCCCTTTTGGAGTTTAAAACCTCCTTGTTGTCCCATCACTATCTGCCTGTGTAAAAAGCCACTTTGTTTCTTTTTTATAAGCCCCTTTAAGTACAGAAAGGGATCGTGCAGCTCAGAAGAGAAGGCAGGAGATGACCACAGCTATGGTAAAGGCAAAGAGATGCAGAGGTTGGCCTTTTAGATAAATGGCTATAGTAGCTGAGCAGATCAACTAGTGGTCTAAATGGTCTTCCCTGAGACAATCAATAGAAGATAATAACTTGTAGAGCCAGCCATACCACCAGGAGGGTGGTTTTTATGTTGCCTAGCCCAACACAGAGTATAAAAACTGAACAACCAAAGAAATGAAATTTGAAGAGAACAGGCTTGAGCTTTCTTCAATGCGTATTTCTTCCCAGTGGCTGGGGACACGCAGCATTGTGGTGATGAATATACAGTGACTGGTAATGAGAATGTTTGTATTGCAATGTAACTCTGTAATTGTACCTGTATATTATACTTGCGTGTCGATTTCAGTTCATTGCTGTATCACCCTACTTAATCGAAATCCCATGTAGTGTCAAACCTATGCCCAAATAAGTAAACTCAATATTAACATTAAATTATTCTCTTTTGGAACATCTAAAAGACCCTGGTCAGAAAGTATTGGACTCTCACACTAATTGGCACTTCAGACAAGATATACTTGAGAGTAAATGTTACTCAGTAAAAATTCAGTAATAATAGGAGTTTTGATTTAGCATTATGCTTGTGAATAAGAGTCTATAGAGTAAGTTGTGCTTTAAGTAAGGTAGGGTAGTGTTAAGACCATCTGCAAAAGGGACTGCTACCCTTTATTAGGGTATAAATACATTAAGTACCAACAAAGATTGGAAAAAGTGAGTCAAGTTCTAAAAAAGAGAAGTGGAAAAGTGGGACTTCTATGGGTAGAATAACATTGCACTGATTTCAGTGGTATTTGGGATTCATTTGAAAAATGAAAAGATTCTGAGAAGTTGAAAAATGGAAAGGGAGAAGCGAGCTTGTATTGCTTGTTAGGAAGTTGCTCGACAGCAGTAGTGAAGTTAGGAGATATAGAAAAATGTATACCTGCTAGAAACAGTTACAAAAGACAACATGATAAATAAAACAGTGTATGCAGAGAACGAAATCAGAATACATTCTTAAAAGCAAAATTGCAACCTCATATCATAGCCAACCTCTGCATGCAGAGGGATCACTTGCTCTCGAGGACAATGAGCGGTCAGGCAGTTGGACTCTGACAGCGCGTTCAGTCTTTCTTTGCCAACATCGCTGTAACATCTTAGAAACTACATTGCGTTGGTACCAGAAAGATGGGAAATGTTATTTTTGTTAGTTTTGTTTAGCAATCATTATTAAATGTCTCTGTGCAGAAGTAGTGGGTATTCTTTTTTAAAGTTCATATACAGCAAAAATGATAATGAAGCATTATCAGTAAGAACTGATGAAAATTCTTTTAGGGAAATAATCCTGAGGTGCTAAAATTGATTTATTACATTGCAGTGTGCTAGAATATGGCAGTTTACAACTGCAGTTGCTTAAATAAATGAACCTATCAGATTCTAAAATTTAATTCATTACGGCTAAATGCAGTCAACATTATACGTTGCTTCCATCTTGGCAAGGTAGAAATCAGCATTGTGTTTTTAATAAACAAAAACTTGTCTGACAGACCACGGTGTTTAAAGTTGCCTGTCTGTTAATATCAGTCCATTTTTCTGAACCAGTCATTTTCACAGAAAAATGTACCGTTATAGACTGCACCAGTAGTCCATCCAAAAAGTGGATAGTTATTCTTTCTTCCACCTTCAGCACTTCCCTTATCCTTTATGAGACTTTATACGCTTGTTTTTGAGAAATAGTCTGTCCATATTGTGGTGCTAAATTTTTAGCGGAGTTGCCCTAGAATTTTTTAAAACAGCACTGTGAGATGCAAGGTGCCTTCAGATCTCTAGCTATTCCTGGCTTCTAGATTACTGCCACATGCCACCAAAGATCTGGTAGGCATCCTGGACTCCTAGGGCCTCTTACGAAATACTCAGTCTGTGAGAAGGCTGGCTTTTAACATTATGATTTAATGTGCGAGCAGTTACTAGATTGATCTAATTGTGTTGACAGAGGATGTTGCTTGTTTATGTGGGTTTTTATGCTTAAGAAACAATTACATAAGCCCAAGCCCTGGATTTTACATCTATGTAGTTCATGACTCTGGTGCAGGAATAGATATAATGGAATAAAGCACCTGTGTGTCATCTCAAAGTATATCCGTGCTAGGAAGGCTGCGCTGTTTCCAGCTCCATGGGGGCACAATTACAGTTAGCTTCTCTAGACTTGCTCCTAAAGAAGGCTGAGCGTTTGAGTGCAAAGAACTTCATCCTGGGAAGAGAAAAAAATAAGGGAACAAAGGAAGACACTGACATAGTTAACAGGTATCAAAGGCAAAGTGAAGAAGCAAGGGGTAATGCTCAATCAGAAATGCAATAGCAAAACTCAGAAGAGCGAAATATTAATTCAGCTGTGACAGCTCTAGCACTTTTCTAGAAAATGTGCCACCTGGCCTGTAACTTTAGCATTTCAAATTTACTGAAGTAGTTTGTTTAGGAATGGCTGCAGGGTTTGTTCTTAATGTTTGGGTATGCAGAGTGTGGAACCGGCCATGATGTAGAATGATATATATGGAATGATTTTGCGGGGCAAAAGAGTTGTGTAGTTTCTGCCTTGAGTCACCACCTTCTGTAATTCATTCCCCTCTTTCAGCTAAATTTGACAGAACAGTAGCAATTCAGAAGATGCATTTCATTTGCCGCAGGCTTTGGAATAAAAAAAAAAAAGATGCTGTCCATCCACATGGGGAAACACCTAAATTAATGAGGAAGACGCAGATGGATTTGAATTTCTTGTATTTTTAGAGGTAATCAGCCTGCCTGTTAGCTGTATCAGAGACCAATGGTACAGCACAGGGAAAAGGGATTTTTGGAGCAGGAGTGTTTGAGGGACATTGCAGAGGAGTTGGCTAGGAAAAGTAAGAGAATCCCCAGAATTCAGGTGAGGCACCTCTGGGAGGGTGAGGTATGCAGGGCTGTTTGGGGTGGAAGGCTTTGGTATGCGTGTGAAGCACACTGTTCACAGGCTGCAGTGCTGCTCCCTTACTGTTCTGTGAGGTGTGGGGTAATAAAGAAGGAGTGTTTGGGTTACATGGAACAAGAGTGGAGCAGAAATTTTTATCAGGAAGATGTAAACATTTAGGTGATGAATATATACTTTGATTATGATGATGATTTGCTTAGGATGTGTTTAACTGTAATTGCTTTTATTTGTCTGGTGAGAAAGCAGAGTACACAGTTAAACTGAATGGGTTGAAAATTTATAATTGGCCCTCAATTTATAATTGGTCCTCAAAAAAAAAAACAACACAAAAAAAGCAGTTTTGCACAGCTAAAAATGATGTAGCAAACAAACCCTGTGAAACTTCTGTTAAAGTACAGTTTCTCTAACTGATATATGTGGCCAGGCAACTCACTGAGATTTATTCAACTTTGATATGGAGCAAACAGTCTGAAAGACTCAGGGATGATGCATTACGAAAGTGCCTTGTTCTCTTGCGAAGGTAGGTATATGAGGCTTTTGACACTGTAATCAAATAAGAAATAGTGAGAGGGTTGTAAAACAAGTCTCAAATTCTAAACGTAATCGGATGTGTGTTGTGATGAGCTCAGTTACTGTCCAGCATTGGAGTTGCCTTATTCTCCGTTCATGCATTTTTCAGAAGGCCCAAATTGGGAGGCGGAAAGCATTGACCTGACCCGGGTGAAAGCGTTTTAAAGTTAACGCCAGCAATTCCTGTGAGTTTAGAGCTTAGACGCAAGCAGTTCTGGCAGTTCGATGGATGGTGTCTTACCAGTTACCTCCCATAATTTGATCTTGCTCAATCACTTGCCCTTACAGAAAGGGACCTGCTGCATTTAAGTGCGAAAGCGCACCAGTTTTTATGCAAATAGTGGTTTTGGAAACTAACAGCAACAGGATTGAGCACTATTAATTTCCTAGTAAGAGTATAAATATAAAGATGGTTTCTAAATAGGTGTGGGATCACTTTTGTTTGACGAGGGAACAGTAATCTGGAGAAGCAACAAAAATGCAAGCTACTGCATAGTCAGGCTTCAGAACACATTTCTAGTGTATTGCATGATTAAAAAGGGTCAAGTACAAATGTGTTGTTAAGCTACCAGGCAGAGTATTGTGGCAAATTATTCCCAAGAGAAGATGGTATTTTGCTGTTTTCTTTACTACTCAGGTTTCTTGAGTTTGACTTTTATGTCTAGTGATGGAGTAAGCCTCTCATAATAGAAATTGCTGTATGATTATAAATGATTCTCAGTTTGAGAGCACGTGGCTTTTATTATACATGCTTGCATTTCAAGGATTTTGGAGCAAAGTAGCCATGAATTCAGCGTGTATTTCATAAACATTCTGAAAGCTGTTGTTTATTCCTTCTACTCTGTGTGTGTTTGTGTGTTTACTCTTCCATTTTGAATCTGCTCATTGTATTTTTTTTTCTTCAGAACATTCAGGTAAGAAGGTATTTGTTCTGCCCTATTCAGACTTCTATAGCAAATAAAATGGGAGGGTATTGTAGTCCAGAAGATGCAGACATTACGGCAACATTGGGTTTGAATCAGTTAGGTAACAGTTTTTAGCTGACCATGAACTGGAGAGAAACTTGTCAATAAACTAGCATTGAAATGAGTTTTTAGACACAAACATATGAAGCTAGAAGTAACACAGAGAATGCCTATGTCAGCCAACATCGGGGTGTTTCAGATAAAATTTATAGTGGTGAAATTGCCAGACTCTTTGCAGAATCAATATTGGTTGTTAATATCCTTGTTCCTCTAACTTGGTAGAGCTGGTTGGCTTTCCATTTAAAATGTGTTTTTAAAAGCCTAAAACACAATATTAAATCTGTAATGCTTCTCCCCAAGCCCTGATACCACTTCCTCCCTGAGTATGAAATGTTAGCAAAAGCCAGTCTTTTCAAGTGGGGTGAATAATGAACTTTTCCTCTTACTTCATTTTTCTTTCCTTTTTACTATTTCCACAGTAATTTCAAGTGCAGTCTACCTGTTGTTTAAGCATATTCGAATTGTTTTTCAGTACTGAACTTAAAATGGTGGAAGAGAATACCTCTAGAAATGGTTCAAGCAGCATACCCAGAAATGCAGTAAACGTTCAGAATGCGCCATCTGTTCTATAATGAAGAGAAATCTTACCTGTTGTGTGGAGTACTGTGTTTTTGAAATATAGCACCAATACTCCTGATACCTTGGTGCAGTTACCTGGAATATACTCTTTCTTTTTGTCGGAACTTTGGAAATGAAATGTCAGAGGCAAACAATATTAGTAGTGCTACTGGGTGGTTCTCAGTAGACTGGTAGGCTCTGATGGCTCTGAGCTCTTGCTCTCTCCTTAGTTTTTTTGCTGGCCTGGTGGGTGATACTGGTCACATCAGCATACCTTTCTGTGATGTAGTTTTACATCTGTAAAAATGCATTATTTTATCTTTCCTTTTTTATCAGTAAAAAGCCCTACACTAATATCAAATTTATGATGCCAATTTTAAGAACTGCTGTGTATTTTATTTTATTATTGCCATATAGAAGAGGCTCTTGAAATGGAATTGCTTTTTTTTTTTCTTAAAACAATGACGGGGCTGAAAAATAAAAATTCTGAAATTCATTTGGCGGGTCATTTCATAACCATTTATTTTTGTCTTACTGGCATTATGTGAGACATAAGGATCATGCCATCCTTACTTTGTAAGCATAATTTATCAGAGAAGAATTTTTTTAAAAAAATAATCCATAATTGTAGTACATACCTTGTAGTAACCAGATGAATCATCTGATCTTGTAAAATCACTCATAAAAAAATAGAATAAAACCTGATCCATTTGACTAAAAATCCCAGCTTTCATGAGGACAAAATAATTCTGGTGAATAGGTTTGAGTTCTCCAAAGACAAAAGGTATAAAATTTACTCCAGGAAGCAATAATTTCTTAATGCCTAAGCTTCCCTATGTCTTCACATATTATTTATCCTCGATCGTTAAATATAATTTGTTGTTGCTATTCAGCAGGCTATGATCTGGCTTCTCATCTGCAAATGTGTTGGGTAAGGTAGGCAAGGCATGCCACAAACATGTAGGAACAGCTCTGGTTGTAGATTTGAGGGACAGAGGACCTTCTAGTACAACTGGTTTTATCACAAAGACTGAAGAAACTTTGTCGTCTTGCTGTACTGAATGAGTAGTCCTGGAGGCTTGGTGTGGTGAAAATGAGATGGCTTCAGTGACTGCTGCCAATAATGCAACATTCTGATAAAGCTGGTACTTTTCCTGTTGATTTGATCAAATTACTTTTGCCTACTGAATGTTTCTCTATCCTCCAAGGTTTGTACCATCAGATGAAAAGAAGAAGCAAGGCTGTCAGCGAGAAAACGAAACTCTAATACAGAGAAGGAAGGACCAGATGCAGCCTGGGGGAACTACAGTCAGCGTTACTGTACCTTACCGAGTAGTAGACCAACCTCTAAAGCTTATGCCACAAGACTGGTAAAATAGATTTTCCCATTACAAAACTTCTTTATCAGGGGAATGCAGAATGTGGAGGGGACCAATAAAATTCTGTTAAACTGCATAAGAAGTGAAGACAAGGCTATAAGAATGGATTTGAGTGACTCTATAGGAGTGTTGTCTCCAGGTTAAAAGATATAAAGCTAAACTTCTTGATAGATCTGTCTTAAAATAACATTTTGTTTTAACAATATGAGCAGCACAACTATTTTCAGTTTGTCGGAAATGTTCCAGGAATTCAAGTAAGAATATTCATGAGTTTTCCAGTTTGTGATACTGTAGCATGTGAGTTGCTGAAGCATGGTCCAAGAGAAGAATCCTCCTTTATTATCTTCTTTCTGAATTAGAGTCTATTGGGAAGATGCATTTGCTGACCTCTTCAACATCTGCTATTCTAACTTTTATAATAAAGGGGGGGGGGAACAAACAAACAAAAAACAAACAAACAACAACAACAACAACAAAAAAAAACAGTAAAAACAGAACTGCCGTTTCAGTAGTGAATCAGATTCAATGAACAGGATTCAATGATAGAAGCTTATTTCTGAAGGGACAGCCCCAGTTGGGGGAAGGGAATGAGAGAGAGCTTTTTGCAGCTTTTTCATAAAAGTAAAAGATTTTGTCTCTAAGCCCGTTCTTTGATACTATGAAAATATATTTCTCTTTGAATAGAAAAATTCTGGAGAAATACGTTTATTATTTGTGAGGTAATGAATTAGGAAACATTTTTAGTTCTTCCTCAGAGGTGTGAGGATTTTAGATGTGCATGACATTTTTGATTTTGTAGCTTCGAAAGTAGATTTTAACAGAGAGGAGTATTTTTGGGAAGGTCCTATTCCTAAATTAAGTGTTCTATATTTAAAACTTGAATAAATCACAAATCAGTGGTTTTGAAATTCTAATACTGAATAGCACTTAAGATGATCAAACCTTAATATCCAAATTGGTATTTAAAGTGCTTCTGACCAAAGAGATTAAAATGATGTGTATTTAGCTTGTGTTTAATCCAACAGAGCATCAGATATTAACATCTGGAAATTAACACGTGGAGATTTTTGAAGTTGTTGCATTTAAAGTTGTTGCTGCTTTTTCTGTTACCCATTACAAACCTTGCAACACAATTTTAAATGGCAAACCTTCAAGTTTCTGTTTTTATCTTTAAAAATAATCACAAAGATATCCCTTGATCGTTCTTTTCCATTTGGGGTTTGGTAGACTAGAATTAAATTTGGGTGTTAGGTTAGGGATGCAGTTATTTGTTCTAGTAGGTAGGAACCATGCTTGGATGATGTAAACGTTCAAGAAGAAGGCAGACTGTATGTGGGAGGACATGTATTCTCAAAGGTTTTTCTGAACATTTTATTAATATAAAAGCTTCATCATCTTAATCACAAATGTATTGTCTTAAACCGCAGGTAATGGTTACATACCCTCACAATAAATGACGCACTTTGCAACTGGAGGCAGAAATTTAGCAGCTGTCTCTTGCAATAAATTTTTAGAATAAAAGCTAACACTGTGCAGAATAAAGGCTTTTAAATTGCTACATCTCAAGTTACAGTCTAATTTGTAGGGAATTATGTTTAAACTGTTTGAACACTTATAAAAAGCAAAGCGATGTCCAGAAATAAACACTATTTCACTATTTCAAATAAATAAATCTGCAAAGGGCAGAACTAAAAGTCTAGATAATTCACATAACATTTTATTCCTTGCTTTGTAATGGAGAAAATGTAGTTGTACTGAAGGTGAGGTTGTTAAATGTGATATATTACTGTCACAAAAAAGACCACCCACAACAACAAGAAATGCACTATGTTAAGATACATTGCCTGTTTAAGAAAACATGTATTGTAAATGTTCATCCTTTTTATGTTCACAGGGATCGTGTGGTTGCAGTATTCGTACAGGGTCCAGCTTGGCAATTCAAAGGCTGGCCTTGGCTCTTGCCTGATGGATCACCTGTTGACATCTTTGCAAAAAGTAAGGTTTTTGTTCTTGTTAAAGTGTTTTAGGGCTTGTTACTCTGTTTTTAGTTTTGTGGTGTTTATGCTCATGGTCAAGTACTGTTGGACTAGGTTGGCTGAAAAAGTAGGGGCTTGGGTATTCACACAGATGGCAAATATTAATGTGTCCTCTGCAACGCTTCTGTTCTGACCTGTGGAAGCTGGTGGAAATCTCAGAGCTGTTGTCTTTACCAGAGGTTCAGAAATAGCTGCTGTGCCAGAAAGGAAATTTACTTTCCAAGCCTGTAAAACAGGCAAAAAGGCTATTTATATAACACTTTATAAACAACAGGTTTACAGGCTGTCTTCGGATTTCATGACTTGTTTGAAGAGAGGATTAATCACCCAGTATTTCACAAAGAGTTTTGCAAGTATGGTCTGGTGTTTGACAAAAACTTGATGGTAATAATGATGGTAATAAGATACAAATACTTCTAATGTGCAAGTTAGTTGTTTCCACTGTGTAGATTGGAACATTTTTTTTGTTAGCACAATCGTGCCAGTATATTTTGGTGTACACAGATGACTCCTCTTGCACTGTTCACTATTCTAATTGCAAAGTCTGCAATAATATCTAAAGAAACTGCAAGCTTCTGTTCACTATTGCTATTGATTCATTGTGAAGCTGCCTTAGAAAACAGACCTTTTTATAGTGACCAGTGTTCCCTGAGCTACAGATTAAAAATAAAAAAATAAAAAATCAGTCTGTCATCTTCCAGTTCGTATACTGAGGAGACAGGTCTGATCAGGTTTTGCATTGTGTGCATATTTGGTGTAGAAGTAGGACCTCAAAGGATGCTAGTTTGGGATGCAGAGTGGGGAACAGTCAGAAGGCTAAGGATACATCTGTGAACAAGAAAACAGAATGAGTTGAATGAAGGATTGAACAGCTAGTAAGTGAAAGAGCTTTAAATTAAAAAAATAAAAAATACCACAGGATGGTTTAACAGAAGAGACTAATGAAAGAAGAAACAAAGAAAATGTGTAGGGGGACATAGGATAGGAATTGTAATGATATATTTTGCTATGCCAAAAAATAAACCAAACACCTAGCAAATCAAAAACGTAGCGTTAGGAGTTCAGACTGGAGATGTACAAATACTTAGATTTTTAAAGTGAAAGGAAAGTACCTTAATTGATTCATAAAGATAAGTTGAAATGCACCCTTTACGTTTTAGAAATGCATTCAGTTGTTTTAAAGCTAGCTATTTGGAAAACACTTTCCTAATAGGAGTATCTCTAGTGCTTTTCCTAATGGCTTTATTCACTCTTCAAAATAAAAGCCATGTAAATTGGGAGTGCATGGGCAATGGCAGTCTAGCTATCACTTTGCCTATATTTGTCTTCGACAGCCTTTGTAAAGGCACTTTCTGGGATCTGCAACAATCCATTGTTTCATCTACAGCTTGCAGTTCCTTGTGTAAGTCACAGGGCCCATGGTGATTAACAAAGATTTAGAGCATATCACAGTCATTTTAGAAAACAAGAAGGTAGCTTACCATAAAGAATTAGAGCAGAGTCTGTCCAACTGGTTTTATTGGTTCAATTGCTATGTCACACAGCATTTTGTTAGGTGAGTCTTTAGAATTGTTCTTAGTTTTCTTTCCATCCGTTCTGAGGGTTCAATGTTCATGTAGCAAGCAAGCTTCTTATCTTTGTGTCTGCAAGTGAACATTCCAGATGAAATTTGTGAATGAGATGTCAAGTTAATGAGCAAATATTTAATTTGGAATATCATTTGGAAAGTCTTTAAAATGCTAGTGTGTATTATTGTGCTTTAATTCTGTTTTCTTTCAGGTTCAGAAATGGGTTGTTTTCAGTTTAATATCATTTATCCTTAACACAAAGGTTGTATCAGTTGTTTTTTTTGTAAATGCATAGCCCTGGTATGTGTCTACTTGCTTTCTCCAGGCTTATTTTAAAACAGGCAATGTTATATTGCAGAGTGTATATAGGTATTCATGGTTTGGTTTCACACTGCTTGTCCAGTAGTGTTACAGGAAAACAGTAAAACTGCAGACTTCATGCACACTGAACAAAGAGTTTTTTGTTTTGCTTTTGCATTTTTTTTTTATTCTGCTTTATTCCTTACTGTGAGATATTAAGATAGACATCTTCTAGAGCACTTTTTGCTGAACCTTGGGATTCTATTATAATTCTAATGGGTTCCTACTAAATTTAACATACTGTGTTCACTAGCAGGGGTCAGGGAATCTGTTCCCCAATATTTTATACATTGCAATTCCTTATTATACTACTGAATACTGTTTTAGTAGCTAACAGACAAGAGTTAGTTCCCCCAAAGGTACTTTGTTTTGGTGTCACATTTTGCTCCAGTTCATCTTGGCTTATTCAAGAATATGTAATGCATCCAATTGATTACAAGATAGGAATTGTACAAGAGTTAAGTACTTTACACTGGATCGTGTCAAAATTATGATTTGGCCAAGGAAGCAAAAAGAATCACAAGAAAGATTTAATAGTCATTTTGCTAGTACTTGGGGTTCACATAATTCACATGAGGCAATGTTTCCCAAAAGGAAAGTAATAGCTAATAATTTACCACTATTAGCTGAGTACTAGATCAGAGGAAATTGGCAGTACTATTTTTCAGAATATTACGTGTAGCTTTTGGGGGTTATCAGGCTTCCTTCTCAGTAGTCTCAGTAAAATGAATTGCTTTTTTTGTTTGTTTTGTTTTTGTTTTCAGGTTTTAGACAATTCAAAAGTCTTCAGAAAGAATATCTTTGTTTTCCAAAGAAAACTCTCATGAGTTGGCCATGAGTTTCTGCTGTTCCCTTGGAATGTCTGCAATAGGGGCCACCCTTTCACTTAGAGCTATAGTAATACGAGCACTGGAGAGGGGTCACCAGCCTTTGAGTTCAGTGCCCTTTGTTGACTGGTTCTCTTTCTTGAGAGATGGGTTTAATTTTATTCTCAGAGTTTATTCTGAAAAAGGGGGAGATTTTCTATGGCTAATAATTAAACACTGTAAAGTCATCTTGTATGTGCACTAAATGTTTTCCTGTTTCCTGTAGTTAAAGCTTTTCATCTCAAATATGATGAAGTACGTCTGGATCCAAATGTACAGAAATGGGATGTAACAGTGTTAGAACTAAGCTACCATAAAAGACACTTGGACAGGCCAGTATTTCTACGCTTCTGGGAAACTTTGGACAGGTACATTTCCTGTTGAAAATCCTTTATGCTCATGCTTTTATGATGTTCAGTGGGAATGAAAAGGTACGGAAACAAGGCAATTGTATACAACTTAGACAGCTGAACAGTGTTTTATATTGAAAATATTTGTTTAGACTTTGCCTGACCATGCCCTGAAACATATACAGGTATATTTTCAATATAAACAAAATAATAGTAAGCTCCAAACTATAATGTGCGTGGATGTAAAGGAAGGGCAGTTACTGATGACCTATTAGTACAGTGATTCCCCCACCTCTCTTTAGGCAGAAGGAAAAGAGTGGAGAACAACTTAGGTGGTGCATTTTCCCGTTGTTCCCTTAGCCCTTCTCTTGGACTACAGTTCTGAGCTTTAAGAGCTCTACTCTTTTCTGTCTGTACCTCACTAGATGACAGTATAGCAAAGGTGAGAAACTACTTGAAGATAAAAGAGCTATGAAGTATAATCTTACTCTGATGCCTCTGAGTCCACAGCACCAGATAGAAGAGGAAGGTCACAGAAGATGTGGCATATAATGAGTTTTGGTGTAGTCTTTCTTTCCTCTGTATCTTTGGAGCTTTCCAAGTACTTAGTGCTGCCTTTCATGAGAAGTGAGGGATGGAGGAGCACCAGCAGCTTTGTGAAGAGCAGTGCTGCTTCTGACTTGGCTTTGCCATGGCTCATAACCCTCTCTGAATGAAAAGTTAATTGTAATATCTTTTTCATGTTTTAGAGAAGAAACTTGGTCATGAAGCAGCTGAAATATTGAGGGAAGAGAAAAGTCCATGCATTTAATGAATGTTTAATCTTTTCATGTTGATTGCACAGCGAACTGCTTGAATGATTGAGTGGACTTCAAAAAGAAAAGTCCAGTGGGAATTGTCTAAATGATTCTGAACATCAAACTTTCTATGCTTTTTATTTAAGTCCCAGCTAAACTATATATCTGAATTCCCAGAATGAGCTGGAGTTATCTTTAGCAACGGTTTTCAAATGCTAGAATCCTTTTGATGCCCCGGATGATGTGAATTTTCTTCAAAGCAAACATTTTAGCTGACTATCTTGCAGTGGGACAAATACCGTGCATAATAAAGCCTTATGGCTTATAAGACATTGCATCTCTTTAGCAACTCGCTAGTGCTCTAAGAATTTAGTTTTAACAAAGTCTGTGTTATTCCTGAGAGACAAAATTTCTATAGATACCAAAAAATAGTAATTTTGTTTCCTGTTCTTTTTATTTTTAAGGTATATGGTGAAGCATAAATCTCACTTGAGATTCTGAATCCTTCAGCTGCCATTTATTTCATGGAGTATGGATTAAGAACAATGAAAGAGGCTCCAGTTCGGAGACCAGAGCTCGCACTATGTAATACGTCAAGAACTTTACGAATGAAGAAGGGTCACAGTTGAAACTTTTTATAAAATCTGTTTTGGATGCTTCATGCTATGGCAGGTTGATACCTGTCCTTATTCAGAAGCAAAGGGGTTTTGCTTAAAACTATTTTTTTAATGTTGTTAGCCTCCTAGTCTGCAATCCAAATTGTATATTTTGATAGCAGCAGTTTCTTCTCTGTTTTGTTAAATTAGACACATTTTAAAACAATGTGTTTTGTTCCTTATTAGAAAATAGATTGATCTCCACTGCAGGTTACAAATGTGTGTGTGCCTGTGCGCGTGTGCGCACGTGTGTGTATATATATGTGTGCGTGTCTATATATATATGTATAAAAAAGTGATAGACACACTAACGCACACATACATGTTACCAAGGCTTTCTAAACCACTTAGCTTCTGAGCTTAGTTTTGGTTTTCTTTGCTTATTGTTTCACTTATTGAAAATATTTTGTTGTGAATGATACTACATTTTAGTCGGTAGGACTTGCAAACTGAGCAAAAGTAAGATTGTTTTGGATAAATCAAAATGTCAACCTGTATGTGTATATTCTGTCAGTCTTTGAAAAAGGGAAGATGAAAAATCTAGAAATTTCTTTTGGATTTGTAATGTCCCAGTTTACTAAATCTTTAAACTTTATTACAAATACCTTCAGGTCATGGTAATTTTAAATCTCCATTCTCCAGAGTTCTCTTTATTTAAACTGAAAGCGTTCCTGTGTACATTCCCATCTATCAAAATACCTTCATATGAGTTTAAATGTTACCTGGATTAAACAACGAATAGAAAGGGAGAGAGTTTGGATTTTTTTTTTCCTGAAACAACCACCACAAGGATGGAATCATTTTAACTTCTTTGCATTTGTACCTCTAATATCACCACTAATATTATTTTCTTGTGAGGAAAGTAGCCCAGTTTATGTTTACGGAAGCTGTCGTTTTCTGATATGAGTGATAATATGGTCTCCTAACAGTCCTGCATTAGAGCGGAAAATGAACTTACTCCACTTACCAAAGACCAGATTTGCTCGAGCTACAGTATAACCGAGGCCAGAAGACCATGGTATTTGTATGGATTTATGGTATCTGTGTATCTATTTAATAACATTAAGTTGATGTTGCATACAAGTGGATGTAGAGAATGATTAAGTATTGTAACACCTGCATGGTTTTTTTTCTGGGATAGAAAATACATGTTTATATTCCTGTTCTTGAAATCCAAAACCATGTTTTTTAATATACTTTACATTTAAGGTTTGACAAAAGTAAAATGTTCTACCTATTCTACTTTAGTTTTGCTTTTTATTTGATGTTACCTTCATTTTTAATAAAACCAGAAGGCACATCTTCAGAGGTTTTTAAGATTGTCTTAAATTTATATGAGGACTGTGAGGTCTGAAAGGGTTTTAATAATATGTTTCTATCCCTGCTGTATCAGGATTACTATCTTTAAATTTAGCCAATTATCTTAATGGAAATAAAAACAAACAAACAACAACAACACCAAGATTAGAAGTTGTCACTGGATTTTTGAACAGATTCTGCAAAGTGGCTGAGAGCAAGCAAAGCAGAGCTTGTTTAAAATATGCTAGAAAGTTCTATTTGCACGGGCGCTTTGGTCAGTACCAAGTGACTGTTTTTCTTAATGCCTAAGCTTTATTAAAGGAGTATCAGTGTCATATATGAGTGAGCTAAAAACATTCTATATGTTGGTTTAGCCTGTGCTATAGTTACAAAAACTGGCTATCAACAGCACAGTAAGTACCATAAGGAAGCTGCAAACCTAGGGTTTGTTACTGTTTAAATAGAGGGATATAACGTGTGGCTTTTTTGACGCTGAAATGTTCCAATTAGAAATGGAATCTTTTTCAGACTTAGTACTTTACAGTACTAAAGAAAAAATTACAGTTTTAAAGAAACTTCTACAATGGGCAGCGAATTTACAAACCAAACTTGGAAGAGAAGTCTGCTTCATGTATGCACTTGTGGTATAGAGTCTATACATTGGTCTTAATACATGCAAACTCCAATTATATTTTCTCTGCCCTATATTTTACTTGCATTTTAAAAGCTTGTGTAATCCTGTGTCCAATATTATACAGAGAAGATGGCCTGATGTAAATTTTTGTATATATTGGGAGTAAATCCTCAGAAACTAGTGAAGTTATAGATGTGAAGGTGGCAGAAGAGCAAAATCCATGGAATCTTTGTATCAACTGTGCCACTTCCTATGGATTGAGCACACACTTTTAACATCTTCATGTTTTTGTACTTGCAGGCAATTTACAACACAAGTTGTAAAGTGTATATTGTGAAGGAGATGGCACCTGATCATCTCTGATCGTGCGTCTTTATCAGTCATAAAAGTAGTGATGTTTATAAAATGAGCCATTTCACAATCAGATTCCTGCTGACATTATTGGAAGTTTAATTAGGTTGTCAGAGAGCAGCATTCCTGCTGCCTTCAGAAATATCTGCACATAGATTATGAAACTACTTGGACTTGAAAATTTAGCCTTACAGCAGCGTTTTGCAACACAGCTGGATTTTTAGACACTTATGTTATGCTTAATTTATCTACAAGTTAATGTAGAGTAATAAAGAAAACTGATGCTAAGAACTGGAGAAGCTGCAGGATCAGACATCTGTTTTAGTGAGCTGTATTCTTATTGTTGAGCAAATTTGACACTGCTTAGAAGTGTATAAAGTGTGTAAATTGTACTCAATTAAAATGTATAACTAAAACTGAGCTACTTTACTGGCTGTAGTTTATTGAATGGTAGAATGATACTAGCATGTGAATCAAATTGGCTGTTTCTATTAAATATCTTAAGTGTCATAGCTCCACACTGTTTCATAACTACAAGATGAATGAGATGAAACGCGATAAAACAAGATGAAAACTCTTTTGAAGTCTGCTCTTGGGCTCCTGTACTGTCAGCAGGTGATTATTTCTTTTGGTGGCAAGGTTGTAGGGGCCAGTAGGGGTAGCTGAAGTAATGATTTTATATTAAGAGCTAAAATACCTGTGATTTATACTCTTTGAGCTTTCTGAATGTTACACTAAACAAAAGCAAAGCAGGAATTTGTCGTAAGGTAAAGTAGGACAACTGCTTTTTGAAATGGACTTGCATACCTGAATAAATTGCAGATCAGCATCTTCCATTGAATAGGCTCAGCTATTCAGTTATTACCTGGGAACTTTTGTAGCAAGATAGTTTCACAAATAGGCACTAAAGTCATTGCTAGAAATAGACAACTTAGAGAACTGTTCTGCAATGCTGTAAACCTTTTTATTTTTGAATGTAGAAGAAAATGTAGATAGCAGATTGTGTTAAGTTGCCCTTGATTGTAAGTTCAACTATGTGGTATTTGTCAGATAAGCCTTGCTCAGAACAGAAAATTTGTTTTTGGCTCTTGTTTGATATACAGGGTATAAAATATTACCATTCTCCACAGGGACCTACAAAAATAAGTTTTATTAGTACAGCTTTCATTCTTTTGCTGGTGAAATAAGCACTTAGTTGCTAATTCTTGAAAACACTACACACAAAAAAAAATGCTGGTCAAAATTAATGGCTTAGTGATTTTAAAATTTAATGTCATGAATGCATTTTAATTCAAAAGCCATAACTAATGCCAAGTACTTTATTAGAGCAATGAGTTCATGAAAAATTAAAATCCCTGCCTGAAGAAACTGTTGGCCAAGTAGGTTACAGTTCAGCTGATCTATGGAAAAATGTGTCACAAACTGGAATCTCTGAATGTCATATTCTGAATTGTTCATTTGTTACTTAATTGTTTTGAAGAACTGTGGCAGCTTTGCTTTTATTTCCTGAACAGATACGTACTTCAGTAGCGATTGTACAGTTTACCTTCTTTGGTTATTTATGCACTCTTTTTACCTTCAGACTGTTAACATGACATGATAACTCTGAAACAGATATTGAAAATAGATCGCTTCAAATATGAAAATGCTTAAATGGAGCTAATGTACTTGACAACCATGAAGATGGTTTCCTACTGCAACTATGATCCAGTGAGTTGACATGGAGTCAGTTGTTCAGCTGTCATTGATGTCTGTAGATCATTCTTCTCCTAGTGTTGATGCTACCATAGAGTAAATTTGAGAATAATATTTAATCAAGCAAAATGCATTGGTAGGGTAGCACACAGCAATAGGCTGTGCTTCTGCAAAGACTGATTTACTGCATTCATTTGTCTTTCAAGATTTTTTCTATATTTCTTTTATAAGACTGCTAATGCAAAGAACAATCTCAGATGTTTGAAACTTCAATGCAGAGACTAGTTCACATGTAAAACTGAAACATATGAGGTGATACATAAAATCTATAAGAAAAGTAGCATGGTTCTTGGTTTTTATTTGCATCTGAAAATTCTTTTGCTGTAGTTCGTTTTCATTTAAATTCAGAAAAACTCTTTATTTGCTTCACAAGGTTTCTGCATGTGTCAATGAAATCAGAGGTAAGTCTTTGAGTTGCTTTAAGGTTTGGTTAAAGAGTTTGTAAATTATAAACTCTGGCCTTTGTTAATGGGCCCAGAACATACCAGTGGTTTTGAAGGTTCAAGTTGAAATAAAATATTTTCAGAAACTGGGACAGCCACCACTCAATGAAAGGAGAAGACAAACTTCTCATAAGGTTAAAACTTTAAACTAACAAAACTGTCATGAAGTTGTGCTTAGTGACTTTTTTTTTTTTGATAAATCTTAAGTTGTTGAAATGTCATGCCACTTGACCTAGTATTTAAGATCTGCACTGTATTGGTGACATTTTTAGACTTAATAGCTTGGTATCAGCTGAAGTCCACCTTTTGAAAATTGTTAGCGAAAATGTCCTGCAGAGTTTCCATGATGAGTTGGTTTTCTAAATGTAGGAGTCAAATTCTTCATGAAAGAAGAAGCAAAGGAAAGCATGTTTCTCTCAGCACTGCTCCACTGGTTTAAATGATAACACTGCTGAAGATCGTGTGAATAACACAGCGAGGCATTAGAGTGGAAGACCAGTTACTCCAGAACATGATGTATAGCCGCTTTGAATCGGAGCTACTTTCAGCCATGAATCTACCTAACTTTGTTTAAATTCACTTGTTGCATCTTGTGTCAAACTTAGATTGCAGATTGCGCTGCAGAGTGGAGGTCTTTTTGTTCTGTAATAAAACCTTTATGAAAGAGCCTCTGTTTTATGCATGTTGGAAGTAATTAGTCTGGTTGCTGAGAAGCTGCTAAAAAAGGAATAATGAGGTTAAAGATGCAAGAAAATATGTAGACAGAAAAGCTTCCTAAAGAAAGATTATGAAACTGAAAGACTTCCTCAACTGATTGTGCAGGCAGCATTATTCTGTGTGCAGTGGATTAATACCCTAAATTGCTTTCCCAATAGTCCAATTTAACTTCATCTAATGGTGTGGTTCTGTAGATACACTCCATCATATGAAAAAATCTCCCTTGAATTTGATTAATTTTAATTTTTGATCTTGATTTCTTTGGCTTTGGTCAGTACCTGGTCTGTTCATCTAGCTTCCCATTCCCCCAGGAATCAAAGCAGTTGGATGATCTTTGAAATACAAAACTTAAACACATTTAACTTCGTCTTTATTTGCATATATTTACATTCACATTATTCTGCTGAGGAGAAATGTGCATCCCTCATGATGCATGCTGTAATTTTTTACATGCTAGTTTTGTATTGCATCACAATTGAGGTACAGTGGTCTTCATATGTTGAATTTTTTTTTCTGGAACAGAAGTTTGACATTTGGGCATACAACATGAGATGATCAATGTAGTAACAAAGCTACATAAGAAATTATGACTAAGGAGAACTCTGTATTTAATATTTTAGCTCTCATGAATCTTATTTATGCAGTTTGATGCAGACTAAAAGAAAGCTGTGCTCTCTTGCCATTCCTGAGAGTAAGAAATAGCCTTTGAGAATTTCAGCAGAGCAAAATCTGTTTGGGGGGAAAATATCCTAAATGCATTGAATATGTCAGGGATTTATTCTTTTCATAAATGTCACAGAGGTACCTTCAAAAACAATCTTGTCTTCTGCACAGTCCGCAAGTCAAAATGGTGCTAAATTTGCTGTTAGTAGACCAGTCATTCTTAGTGCATCATGTTGTGCAACATTTTTTTAAAATGTTTCTTCTTTTGTATACTGGAATCATGGCTTATACTATTAGTTCTGGGATGAGTACCTTCAGTTACAATGTTACCAGTCACAGTAGGAAGGACCCTGGGGCAGGTATCTTCTAATTTTTCGCTCCTTAAGTGTACACTATCTCTTGCAACAGGAAATAATGACCATTGCAGGTGGTAGTGCATCTGGGAAGAGATCTATTACAGAAAAATGGGGGAAATTATGGTCAGTGCTTAACTGGAGGTAGGGGGCACAATAATTCAAAAGCATATTAAGTAATAGGCTGCTAACCCTGTAAACCATCATTGACCATATTGTATCCATGTCAAGCACATTTTTGTGATAGTAAAACATTAGACAAAGTTTATATTTGGAATAGAGATGTCTGGCTTTCTTTAATGCAGCTCTTAATGTTCCATACCACACTTAGCAATGCAGCATATGGCATTGTCTGCAGACTGAAAGACTCCTTAAAAACCAGCAATAACCTTGAAGCTTTTAGTAACAAGACAGAGAAATGGAGGTTCTGCTGAGTTGTAAAATGATGATAAGGTGAGGAGGTTCAGGAACATCAAAAGAGCCATATTTCTACAGTCGCTCCAGGCAACTATGATTTAGCTGAGCTTAACTTTTTGTTTATTTTGCTGAGTTTTTAGGCTCTGGAGGTTACAGAAAGTGATAGGTGCTTTCTCTGTTAACTGAAATGTCATAAGTCTATATGGGAACTTTCAGGTTGAAATTTCCATGCTGAAAAATGGTAAAAACTTTTTCTTCATGTCATTTCTTTTATTAGAATGTGCAACTGAAACAGTTTTGATGAAAGTTGTCTGATTCAGCTAACTATTGCATGTTTCTCCTTGGGTAAGCTAGCCAACAATGCAAAACCCTAATTTAGGTCATGGGGTAAATGTAACCTGACATAGTTTATGTTACTGGAGTATGTAGCTAATGACAGCAGTTTGTCTGCTATTTGAAATTGATCTCCATGTAAGAAAAAAAAAGGTGTCTAAGTTTGAAAAACCTGAAAGTTAACACCTGTGTTGAAAAACAGTTGCTTGCACAGATTCATTTTGCATCAGCAATGCATAACATGATTGATATAAATTATTTTGTAAAGTATTGATTTTGAGTTGGATTATTTTCTATCTTTAACATTTCTAGGAATTCATTACTTCTTCCCAATTACACTAGTGCTTGACAACTTTTGTCTTCCTGCGAAGGTAGCAAGTCCAAACATCATGTCATATATGTATATATATACACCTGGAAGGCAAAAATTCAGTCTGCCTGCTGGAGAGTGTGAAAGATTGCTATTGACTTACACTTCTAAATGGATGCCTTGTACACTGTAAGAGAAATGCTGTGCTATTAACTTTTACCTTCCTCTTAAACCTCTTAACTTCAATTATATGAAATTGTGTGTGTGTATTTCAACAGAATAATAAATCTGATTTGGTGAAGTTGTGGGATAAAAGGCAAACCCTAATGTCATTGTGTTATGGAGAGTTAATAAGATTTATCTATAATTTTCCATAGCTGCCTTTTTAACTGTTGTGCTCACAAAAGAGAGTGAAAAAAGAAAATTATTTATTCTAAATCGAGTATTTTAAGTGTTAAATTTTTCTAACTAAAATAGATAAGGAAATTCTAAACAGTATGCAATGACAGGAAATGATCTGTAGACTCTTGTATCACTATGAGTATAAATATACTCATTAAAACTGCCACACTGTGGCAATTTTAATTTGGACTACCTCTAGTCTGAAAACAGTCTGGTGAGTTTGTGGAGTTCCTGTTACAGTTCTTTAATTCAAGAGGAATGTGGATCATGCTCTCCAAGCCTGGTCTGTGATGAGGAAGCGCAAGCAAACTAAGTGGGTAATGCCCAGGTTTTCTGTCAGAATGTGTTCCTCATCGAAACTGCCGCACCGATGTAGAAGCTTGTTCTAGAGTCTGCATAAAATGGCTGACAGGGACCAACATTCTTGTTTTGTTGCTGTTTGCCTGTGTGTGTGTGTTTGTTTTCTATGAAATGTAAATTAGGTTCTTACTATAGGGCTTTAATCCTTCCGGATAAGTGAGAGGCTTGGTAGTCTTAGCCTAAAACTTGCGTACATCTGTAGCCTTCATCTTGACTCTGATCCTGCTGTGGTGGTGTTGGCACTTTGTGGGTAATGTAAGCACTGTTAATTGGCCACTTGGGGAACTTCTCTGTTATGTAAAACATTTTTTTAAATGGAGGTTGTATTCAGGTTTATACAGATAGTAACTATTACATTCTGTTTTCAGGGATACACATGTATTTTATCCACACTTTTCTAAAAAGGGTGCCGTTACATTTTTTTTTTTCTTCTTCTTTTATATTGTTGGTTTCTCCTCTTTTGACTCAACTCTCCATTTGACTTCAGTGTTAGTTATTTCATCACTGGAAGAGAAATTAACATGTTTTCTTTGAAGGCTCAGGGATGATCTGCTCTGCCTTCTGGCATATAAAAAGTATGTGTCTTCTCTACAGACACCAAGTTCATCAGGATGTGTGGTGACAGGACAAGAGGCAAGGGACAGGTTGCTTCAGGAGAAACTAGGCAAAACCAAACAAACTTGGAAGAGCAATTTAATTTAAGACTGGGTTGCCCACGGAAGCGGTAGAAATGTTTCCTGACTAGAAGTGCTCAGGATTTGGTTTAACTGGGCCCTGGATAACCTCATCTAAGGTTCTGCTGGTGTTCAACAGAAGGTTGGACCGGGCATCTCCGAAGAGCTGGAACTTTCCATGGGGCAGGTGGATGCGGGCCTGCTGGGGGAAGGGGCGCCTCAGGCCTGGCCTGGGCCTCCGCCCAGGGGCCTGGCCTGGCCCTTAGGGCTCCACTCCCCTCGGAGCTGCTGCCCTCACCCCCCCGCTCTCCCCCATCACAGACCACCAGCTCCACTGCCCTGCGGCAATTCTAACAAAACTGAAGTTTTCCCCTCTCCCCTGACTGCCATGTCGGTGGGGTACCTGGCCAGGGGAGCAGGAGGCACCTGGGCAAAGAGGAAGGCGGTAAGTTCTGGCTGGGTTTTGTCTCCTCAGATTACTCAGTCAGTTTCTGTTTACTGGAAGATGGTGGCATTTAAATGTTGTTCTGATTAATCTTCTAGTAATGGCCAGGAAGATTTTCCTATGTAAATATTAACAATCGGGATTATTTGCTGGTAGTTTCCCTTGCCAATTACTAGCTTCAGTTAATTCACGTCTTGGTGTGTGAAGCACTTGCAAGAGTAATGCACCAGTAACTAAACGCTTTTATGTGGAGAAGCACTTGTAAGAGTCCAAATTTTCAGATCCACATTGAGTAAATTACTTTATACATTACAAAATATAATGTCTTCAAATATTAACTATGATTTTTTTCCTTCCATTATCAAGAGAACCACAATGTATTTAATTGATTTAATGTAAATATAAATATTTTGAGAATAATCAGTGTGTCTAGTCCTGTCTAAATGAATGTTTCTGTAAACCTTCCTTCAAATCACTGTGGAATACTTTTGTATGTGGAAGTGAAAACCATACCTTAAAAATAAGAATTAAAGAACAGCTATTTATAGAATTTTTATGCATTATTTGCGGACTTACCAGGATGATTTAGAAAGGTAACTTCCAATATAATTGGCCCTCACTTATTTTCATGATCCTTACATCTGAAACATATCAAAAGCAACTTGCTAATAGACTAAAATTATGATTTGTTATAGAAATGGTGGAGTTGAACCAAGTATTACTGCAAATTGGTGTGCTACTTGAAATAGTTGTAGAGATAGAAGTGTCCTTCACAGAGCAATTTATTTATATTCACAGGAAAAATAATTCTTGCCACATGACCAGTAGGCTGTTGGGGCACAGAACTGAAGTAAATTTAAGTTTTTAACTTAGTCGAGATTCATGCTGAATACATGAATATGCAATACTTCTGCATATATTTTGTTATATACCATATCTATATTTCACTATATTATATTGAATAATATACTTTGGAAAAAAAAGTATATGATGAGAGAATAATGTTAGTCATGAATTAGTTTGGAATCCAGAGAACTGAGGTGAAAATAGACATTGGAGGAGAAAACATGACAATCTTCTAGCTCTTTTTTCTTCTTCCAATCACCCCTGCACAACCCATGTATATCAACTCGATCTGAAATAGCTTTTTTTTTTTTTTTTTTTTTTAAATAGACCTACAAACTGCAGAGATCTGTTGATGTGGAAACCAGCATACACATGTGTTGTGGACCTGTGGACCTCAGTCTAGCATTGATCGTGCTGGTGGGGTGGTATAGATGTTACGGTTTGCAGCTCTTTCACCAAGCTCCTGGCTTTTCTGGCAACTCAGTGTAGTGGAAATGGGGTGGCACTGTTTCCATAGCTGCCTGGACAATTCAACTTGCATAGGAGGTAGTATAGAAGGAGCAGGTCTTCTGAAATCCTTGGCTATGACCTTTTGCTCAGTTTCATAGCTTTTCTTTTTAGTGTGATGCTGCTCCCCATGTTTGGCAAAGTTCTGTTTACCTCCTAACCAGTTGCAAGACCTGACATGTTTCTGTACAGTTTAGGTATTCATTGAGATGGTGACCTGTCTGCAGTGTTCCTTCCTAGCTTCTGTTCAGAGCACGAGATGCTTCTTGTCGTGGTGGTGGGATGTATCCAGAGATTTGCATGTATCCACCACCACTCTTCGTACAAATCTTTCTGTGGGTGCATCTGTCCTGGTATGGGAAGTGTATTCACAGAAAGCTTATGGCAGCAATCACCAGTGTGCAGGGCATTTCAGACTTGGATGACTTTTAGGTGAAATCCAAACAAATTGGCCTGAAATCTTTTCGTCTGTCAGAAAGCTGAATTCTGAGATGTGCACAGTCAGGCCCATCTGCCAACCATTCATCTTCTGGATCTCCTAACCTCCTAACCACCGGTGAATGAGTTAGTCTGTGCTTGTGCTTTATAAGTGGGAGATTCTGGTATCCTGAGGAAACGGTGGTTTTTTGTTGTTGGATTTTTTTTTTCCAGGTTATTCTGAGAGAGTTGTTTTTCTGATAGCAACAAGGTAATATATTTTTTTTAATCCCAAATGTGGTGGTTGGTAATCTGACTGTTATCTTCCTAGATTAATGTAGGGTATGTTCCTTCTTCCTCTCTAGCTGAAGCAAGACAGGAAGGTGTTTTTGAGGCTGACAGATGATTAGCTTTGGACTAATTAGATTTCGAGATCTCCAATTTCTCCCTTGTATGCTGAGTGAAATGCACACAAATGTATCTTTTTTGCCTATCATCCTATTAGTTTCAGGAGGCAGCTGTTTTTCTTACCCTGTAGTTTTACAGTTTCCCAAAAGATTAAGGGTAAATGTATGTCTATGTACATTGTCTTGTGAGGGAACTCAATGTGAGTGTACTTGGGTCTCAACAACTGGTAACTTTCTTACCTTGCCATTGCACATTTCATTTATATGGTATCTTTCCCCATATCTATCACCTCTTATAGGGTATTAGAGGAGATTTAAATATTTCTGGTGAAATATCTTCATACATTTTTTTTTTTGAGTGCTTTGGTGCTGCTCTGCGTTTCTTCATTCTTCTGGAATTTCGTTTGCCTTCTTTCCCACGCAGTACAGCTTAGATACTCTCTTCTTCACACAGGGGAGGTCATGAAGGCTTTCTCTTAGAGTTGTCTGAAAGAACTATTTCTGTGTTGCTAGCTGAGAAATCCAAAACTATGGGCAAGTCTCAAGCCTGTTCTAGGTGCCCAGCAGATCTTGTTGACCTGCAATAAGCTTACCAAATGGAACCTTTTCTGGTCTTTGTGGCACGTTCCCTCTGAACTCAGGCAAGGTCAGCAACCTCCCATTCCTAACATTCCTAAAAGGACAAAGCCAAGGTTTTTATGAGGCTTTCTGTTACAGTTGAGCCACCAAGAACTTATTCAGTGCTTGGCAGAGCAGCCTTTGCTTGTATGATGGACAGTAAGATGCCTTGTCAGATAAATATGAGGGCGCAGGATTCTTGCTTGCAATGATCCATAGCATAACTGGGTATGCGAACTATCGCTTAGTCAAAAGAAAAATTCCAAGCAGCTGCTTATTAGAGTCTGAAGTTCTTCTTGAGATGCATGGAATAATAAGTTTTAGAGATGAGTTAGATGTAGGAATTACGCTGTGAAATTCTCTGCTATGTTCTGTGGGAAGCTGAGCAATCATCACAGTCTCTTGTAGCCTTAAAATGGAGTGATTTTTGGAGTGGTTTGCTTTACTGTACAGGGGGAAAAAAGATTTGCTTTACTGTACAGGAAAATACAATCTGTTCTGTCACAAGAACGTCATTTGCTATCAAAGTAGTCTGAAAAAAGCAAAAGCAGAGCATATGAAACATTTACATAATCAGGTTTATTTGGACAATGCTAGAAGGAAATTTAATAGAACAAACTCATACACGTTAAAAATAACAATTACTGAAAATGTCATGCCCCTGAAAGATGTTGAACCGGTTCCAGAGTTCGCTCATTTGATTACGACAATCTGTTCTCTTTGCAGGGAAATGCAATGGATCAAAATGAAGATGCGAATTCCTCTGTGGGAAGGTGGCATACGGTATGTACTCACTGTGAATAAAAGGGCCATTATCCAGCCTTCCAGAACACATTACCTGCTCAAAAGCAGTTTATCTTGGGAGGCTGGTTTGGATTCTGGACATCAGCTCTTGGGTTTGAGCTGCTATCTTAATTTGAACTGATCACTTCTTGAAATAGAAGGTGAGAAGCAGGTGTGCTGGTTTTCCAAGTGTGAAGCAGATGTAATCAATAACTTTGCATTCATTAGCAGTTCGGTGTCTTTTTATATAATATTTAAAAGTTTCCTCTTTGAGCTTTTCTAAGTATTTTGTTACATATTCCTAATTGTTCAAAAGCAGCAATAAAAGATTTAATGCTCTGGAATTCTGGGGCTGTCACAATGCAAATAAATAGCCAAGCCTGTCACATTGCTGTCATTATCATGGTATAGCACAAACTAGAGGACACAATCATGCTTAGAAAACTGCCATTTATCTCCAACCAGAGCGAAGACTTTGTAAAGTGATACGGCCCTGATGTGTGCTGTACTTCAGAGGCAACCGGAAATTACAAATAACATTTAACCTCTTACTGATGGTGAATATTATTAGCCATTAATTTTGAGTGTCGAGGTTCTTTACAGGTGTATATGTAACCTTGTAACTGCTCCATTATTTTTACATCCAAATTATGAAAGGGCATGCCCACAGAGTCTGCTCTATTTTATTGATGCCACAGCATTGTAAGTGAAAGAAGATTTCTATAACAAGAACAGATTAGAAGAGTGCAGTGTGTGTTTTTTTTTTTTTTTTCCTCTATAAAAATCCCTTCTTTCCTAAATACTCTGTTTGTAGTAGAGACTTAGAAAAGGCTGCAAGTCAAATTCTTCAAAACGTTTGGTAAGTGCAGCTGCTAAAAGCTCTCAGCTCCAACAGTTCTTCTTTTGTTAGGCCCTGGTAATTCAGTACATCTGTGTCATACATGATCACAGCGCGAGTCAAAGGAGGCAGGACAGACAGATGTGACAGATACATAACATCTGGAAGGTGCATTTCAAGGTGGAGGAATGACACGGGAGTTCTTCAATAATAGCTAATTGCAAGAATAAAATACTTTTGCACTGACTTTTCTGGGGGAGATGTTTTTGTTGTCGTTCTGTAACCAGGAAGCTGTTTTCTAGCTGGGTCTCCCCCCTCCCCAGGCCGGCGTCTATCTTATTACTCAGACCAGGGGAGGTTTGCATTTAAATGGAGATGAGAGCTTCGCTGGCAGCTAAAGCCAAAGATGGGTTGCAGCTGATTCATGAGGTAAATGAGCCTTTGTTCTGGAAAGTAGTTCATGCTTTTAGAGTAATAGGATCTAGCAGTCATCGGTTGAGATAGCAGCAGTTGGTGCTATTGTACTTCATTCAGGAGATCGAAAGCAGTTTTTCCATCAGAAGTAAAAAGCAGCTTTCAGAACCAAATCTTTAACATATGCATATGGCAATATTGGTAGTACTTTGTGCAGCGCAGACGGCTTCAGATTCACCTCTTCCTCAAATAGAACCAGCACTTCATGGTAGCAACATATGTTTTAAAATATCATTTTTGCCAGAGACTAGCGATTTGATGTGACTCAGTTTTCTGAAAACGTGTAAGACTCTGTATCATGTGTTAACACTAGCATGCAGACTCAACTTTCTAAATATTTTGCTATCCTGACAGTTGGAAACAGCTCAAATGAAATCTCAGGTTAATTTCAAGATGAAGAAAGGGAGTGGAGAGGGGGCTGTGCCTTGCTTTGGCTGCACAGGTTTATCCTTGTTTGGGATAACTTCAGTTTCCTGATCCCTGTGGCCATCAATCCAGGACTGCGGTGCTCTCTCTCCTTCTGGCATTGCTTTCTCAGGGGAAGGCTAAAGGAAGGGGCATGCAGGCGGCAGGTAACACCTTTTGAAATGACAGCTGGGTATCTTGTGTGCTTTCCTCTGCAGAGCATTGTGGAGCTAGAGGCCGTCACATATTTGCTGTTCCTTCAGGCTGAGCATATTTAAGAAGCAAAACAAAACCAAAAAATGCTGAGGTTTGGTCCGTCCCAGTTATGGTTCAGCTTCAGAAGTCTTCGTAGAACTTGCAAATACCAGTTCTTCTACCTTGACTTGTGAGCTATAAGAATAGTTTCCCTCATTCCTAGCCTCATCAGTCTTTAAACATTGAGTCCTGACCTTCATCTGACCACTGTCTTGGTGTATTGCATTAGTACGTGGTCTTTCTGATGAAAGAACTTGTGTTGAGATGCTGGTTGGGCTGCTGAAAGATTCAGCTCACAGGCAGGATGATACAAGAATTCTGTTTAGCAGAATGAAGGTGGTATGGGGCGTTTTTAAATTGGTTATTTCTCCCTGCACCCCCTAAAGAATTAGAGCAAATGATTTTCAAGTTAATTAGCTTCTATTTCACACAGGTATGATAGCAAATAAAAATCACTCTTTGAGCAGTTCTTGTATCTGTGTTTTTCAATGTCTGGAAAAAATAGGTGGGAATTAAATTTTGATGTAAATGATAGAGCACAAGAAAAACATTTTGTATTAAGGAAAGAGGACAGGAGAAATCTGGAGAAAAAAAGGGGAAGCAGGCAAGAATACAGAAATAATTTCACAGGTGCCTTGAAGCTTAGTCATATTTTAATGTAAAGAATGCTTCATTTCATATTGCTTTTTAGATTGGCCAACAAATAATTCCTAAGAATCTTAATTGTAAGATGAACTGGTTAGCTTCACATTTAAGACTAAATGGATAATAACTAGGTGTTTACAGAAAGGGACAGGGAACACTATAAGGACATTGTCTTGCAGATGCAGGGCTTCTGGAGATAACATCTTGTGTCAGAAAAAAACCAATAGAAATTACAGATCAGAATACCAGTTTTGTAGCCCATCTAGAAGATACAGTTGAGTTCTGCCTGCCCCAAAGGGGCAGTTTGATGCAGCGCAAGGATGGGATGAAGCCAGCTCAACAAACTCTGCTCATCCAAATAGAAATTGAAGTTAGGATGTGGCGGAATTTTTAAATCTTGTCTTTAGTGAATATGCTTTTCAGCTTGTTGCAATGACAGGCACGTGGGAGCAGAGGGTCTAGCATTACCAGTCTCAATTTGTCTCTCTCCTCAGCCTTGCCTGCCGTACTTTGCACAGGGACATGTTTAGCCAGCAGTCATCGAGCACCAAGGCATGGCAGCGTTAAGGACGGCTGGCTCAGGTGATAGTTGGGTTTATGTTGCTTTATTGTAAACTAAGGTCAGTTTATGTTCTGTATAATGTGGTGCTCTGAGTACACCTCTATTGGATATGCTTATATTTAACTTATTTCTGTGGAAGTTATCAATTCTTACTTGCTTGTCAAAGAAGTACGACTCTCTGAACGCTGGAAAATGTGAACAGCTGATTTTCATGTGCTGAAGTTCATAGATGGTCTCTGGAGAGCGAGTTTTTTATTTATTTATTTATTTATTTATTTTTAAAAAAGCTATTTCCTCACCCAGCTTTTATTTAGCAGTCAGAAAACAAAGTCTTTGCTTCCATTGCAGCTGTGGCTTTTTTTTCCACGCCCTTTTCATATTGAGTGAAAACTGAGCACACACTTAAATGTTTTGTCTTGTGATCATAAAATTGAACTACTAGAATATGTCCAACTTTTGATCTGCATAGAAATTAACATATGCAAACAACAGGAGAAATAAAGGGCATAACTAGCTTGAAAATAAATTTCACCTTGAGATTTAGGAAGAGAAAATGCATGTTTTTAATAGCTTCATACCCCTTTAAGGCATAATAAAAGTTGACAATACTCAGACAAGTGTGAACAGACAAATATTCTCTAAAACCAAAGGACGAAGAAAGAAGCGGTACATAATAAATGCTGAGAGAAAAAGGCAAAACTTATCTTAATAAAATGAGGCATAGGCACTAAGCTCACTGGAATTGGAGAGATTTGTCTATTCATTTGTAGGGGCTGTGTATAAAAGCTTCACAGTGTACGTGTGAGGTGCTGCTCTGCTGTCTCTTTGAATGAGTTGCAATTTCTGTGTTCTAGCACCAAAGGGCCGAAAACTCCAACCCACGAGATTTGATATATGCAGTAAGTTTAGTGGGGAAGCTTCTTTATTTGCTTTCTCCTTCAAGGTTTTTAAATGGAATATTCTTCAGCATGAGCAGCAACGCACTTTGAAGCTTGAATCCTTGAAGCAGAAAAGAGCAATTTTATAATAAATAGCAATAGTAGCAGAAAAACAACAAAACAAAATTCATAGGTTTTGACTTAAATATTAGTCTAAAATTGCATCTTAAGCCAACACTGGTACTAAGTATTCATAATTCTTGGAAAGAATGCCTTTCTGCTGGAAAAACTGCACGCTTGGAGTTGTGACATTCTGAAGGAATGCTTTGGTTTTCTTTGAGTTTCCAAAAGAAGTCAGGCAGGGAATTTGGGTGACGTTGAGAAATCAGCTCCTTGGAGGCTTCAATATAAAGCCTTTGATTTGGAAGAAATGTGGTGTAGGGAAAGTAACAGAAACAGTGTGTTTTCTTTCAGAGTTCTTCTTGTCCTTAACTTTGACCTGTTCCTTAAGAATGATATTTCCACACCTACTCCCACAAACAAAACTGGAAAACTAAGGAAAACTGGAAAACCATATCTCTGAAAACAAAACTGGTCTTTATCAATTCCCAAAGTATAAAATTGTTTAAGCTTCAGCTCAGCTTCCTAGTTATGCTAATGGAAACCATTTCTGTGGTATTTCTTCCTAACTTTCCTTATTTGCCATACACACTCCTCATTCCAAGAGCTAGAAAGTCACTACGTAAAATTTCCTATAAGCCACTTTTTTTTTTTTGGGGGGGGGGGGGGGGGGGGGGGGGGGGGCCCGGGGACTGTGGTGCTTTTACTGGTCTGCTAAAAAATTGCAGAGAAGTCTCTGGGTTAAAACGTTAAACAAGATTACAAACAACACTGGGAGGGGCTGAGGGGCACTGGAAGGAGCATGAGAAACTGAGACTCTTCAAAGGGATTTCAGCAGGAAATGCAGCAGCAGGACACAGGCTTCTCAATGGTCAAGGGCACAGCCAGAGTCCCAGAGAAAAAAAAAAATCATGGGATCTCTGCCTGCTTTTTCCCCATGCCTGTTCATTGTGCTGCAGGCTTGTGGTTCCTCCACAGTCAGTTCTAATGGTTTTGATGTGGGCTTCCATATTTCAGTAAGTTTCCAGTTCCAAGAGCACATTCATGAGTGTTTTAAGCTGTTATAACTGTGAAGATAGTCTTGCATATATGACCCAAGCATAATGTGTAGAATAACTACAGAGTTAGTAGAAAAATTAAACAAGCTTTCTCAGTTCCAGTTTTTGGATGAAGTTTGTTATTTTCACTCCTACCTGAATTATTTGGAGGTGGCAAATACTTTATCTTATTGCTTCAAGTTAAGCATATGCTAGAATACTAGCACATTTATATACAATTTCTGTATCAAATGTAGATTTGGAGTTTAATCTTCTGTTTGTGAAAGTATAAACAGTTATTGGCCTTGGATGATGAGAGATTGCTTCAGATAGTATTTAGCTGGGTTTCTGGAAATGTATATTTAAGGGATTTATAAGGAGAAAGGAAAGGTGGATATTAGTGAAGGAAAAAAAAAAAGGCAACCAAACCGGATATACAGATACTCCCTAGAGTAAGTCTGGTACACAGATTAGAAATAACAGCCTATAAGTAACTGACATCTTACCTAACTTCCTAATGTTAAACTTTGAAGAAATAGGAAATTGAAGATAGCAAATTTATTAAATAAAGGTTCTGTTGTCATTGAATGAAACTGGAGCTCGTAACAAAGCCTGTTTAAAACAACCTTGGAAGAGAAAACAACCTTGGAAGAGTAAGCACAACACTAGAGAACTGAGCAGATACTAGAAAGTATGACACCGTGTGCATCAAATTAGCTGTGTATAATTTGAATTGTGTGTATTCAATTACTAGTAATAATTACTTCATTGTGTTGTTGAATTAGGTTATCAGTAAGATTCTGGCTTTGTTTTATGGTGTATTTGTTTTGTCCGTAACAAGATTTTGAGGGCAGCAAACTCATGGGAATTCAAGTAACCTACTTTTTAACTTGCTTGTAACCTCTGGCACTTTTGGGGGGTCTTATGTGCCCAAACCCAAATGCTATCAATGTACATCTCTCTAATTACATCTCCTTCCAAAGTACTGGCTTACAAATTTGAGTCCCATTCATTTCCTATTAACTCAAATACAAACTGTAACAACAGGGCATGATTTATTTGCTCATTTTTCCCAATTCCTTCTTTAGGAAATCAAATTTGCTTCCTTGCTCCTCTGATTTAACCTCTACCATTTTTTTTCTGTTGGTGGTGTTTCCTCTAGTTACAGAGCTGTATCTACTTAAAAATGGTTGATAGATTTGGCAATGCGCCCTGTTTATTTAGAAAATATGTGGCTGCCAGGAGTTATTGGTGACCAGGATGTTCCCTTCTGGTTCTAGGTTGCATTTGACCACAAGATACAATTTCAAAGAAAGGACACAGTGATGCTGTCTGCTGAGAACAATATTGCTGAAAGGCTCTCACAGAACGGCCAATTTTCTGGCAAAACTCTGGTGCTGTTGCTAGAGCTCCATTGCATATCTTCGCTTACTCTAAGAGCAGCTCTTAATGAATCTTTTCTCTGGCAGGTGTTTCTGCAGTGTAAATGGATCACAATTGTGTTCTAGCATTGCAGGAAATTGGAAAGCTGAGAAACAGAAGTGACTGAACTGATGTGTGATCTGAGGAGATTAGAGCAGTAGGTGATACAGGCAACAGGGTTTTAATTTGACAACACCCTCTGGAATTGGCTCAGCCCTGTACAAGTGCATAAGCCATGTACAAATAACCCCAAAGTACGGTTATTTATATCAACATTAAGGAGTCTTTGACAATTTTGATTAAAAAAAAAAAAAAGTTCTTTATTTACTCTTTTCTAAGCAATTTATTTCATTGGGGAAATCTTGTCATGATCCTGAAAAGCAGAATCCTGTGTGCCTTTCTGTTGTCTCAGGGAAAGATAAAGTGATTAATGGTAACAACGAAATGAATCCCAAGTGCATGAGTTAAACTAATGGGAGCTCAGCTGTTACACCACTAGTAAATGGAAGGGAAACTTTTCATCTTCCTGCTGCTGAAGAGCCCAGCTTCATCATCCCCTTTTCTCTGCTTGTTTTCTTTGCTAAATTCTCATTACAACAAGTAGGGGCTGACATCTGCCAGGGAGAGTTCTTATGGATGACTGTTTTCCTGTTAACAGAGGCAAAAACCTGATGGAGGAAAAAGGGAGACTATATAAAGACACTGTTTTTCTTCGGCTTGAAAGAAAAAAAAAACACAAATGAAAAGGCTTCTTTATCCTTTGGTGGAGGAAAAATACGTGTAAAAGTTCTGATGATAGCTCCATCCTTTTCCAAGGGGAAGTTGGATCTTAGATCTCATGAATCTTTATGGATGAAAAGAGAATGGAAGGATAATGGTGGGGATAAACAATTGGAGGGACAGTCAAGTCTGGAAGAAAGGAAAACTAAAGGCACAGAGAGGTGTGAGAAGGGGTTGCAGCAGAAATGAGTGGAAGGAGAGTGTGTGCTGAGGTGGGGAATGGTCACACCTCATAGCTGGCTAAGGCAGAACAGGAGAAGCGTCCAAAATTCACATGAAATTGCAAGGGAAGTGGAATCTTGGAAGGGCAGCAGCCATGTCAGTAATACCATATAAGATGGAGATGACTACAGTAATGGGATGAGAAATAACAAATTGGTGCGTTTGGGGTGAGCGTAGCAGAATTAACAAGTGATTCATGGGGAGCTGGGTGAGAGGCAGAAAACATCGTGGATAATTGGTGGGCACTAGGAGGAACCTTTCGGGGGTGTTGTTCGGCAATACCAATAAAATTTAGGTAACCCCAACAGAAAGCATATATGACTTGGGTAATAGGACGAGAAATACCAAATGTGGGTATGGATGTGGCAAAACTATAGGACCAAAAGGAAGAAGTATGTAGGAGTGGGCAGTTCCTCTAAGAGGAGGTAAGGGGTCAAGGGGGGAAGAACGACTGTGGAAAAGGGCTGGGTGAGTGTAAGCAGGCCGCTGGTCAGTCCTCATGCCTAGCTGGGCACTGCACTTGTCTCCACAGCTCATCCCCTCTTCTCAGCGAGCTCTGCATGTACTCACAGGCACGCTGCTGAGCTTCAAGCTGGACCAGTGGGCCAGAAGGATGAGGTCTTGGCTGCAGCAATGAGAGAAAGGGTTAGGAGTTGTGGGGCTAGCAGGTCTGGGGACCTGCAACCAGGGGGGTGGAGCTCTGCAAAATTCTAAAGCAAAACTTTTGGGTGCCTGACTGGCTAAAGCCTTTCCTCTGTGAACTGGGTGATGCGGGGAAAGAAGACTAATGCTTTCTAATGGTGTTTGGGGTATTGGGTGAATGTGAACCATAAACGTATAGGTACTTTATATCTAATGAAATGACTTTTTATAGTTTTGTAGTTGTTTGTTATAAAAGTCATGTATGTTGTGACCAGAAACACTTGATTGTATCATCTCTTTACATTAATTTCTATGTTAGTAGTACCTCTGACGGAGTCATGGCTTTTTGGCTTTGTTAGGATAACTCCACCCAACCTAAAAGGCATGGTACAATAATTTTAGCTCATTCAGTGATAGAGCGCAACTTGTTCAATATAAAAAGATGTGGTGATATGCAGACTTCCTAATTGTGATGTCAGTAAGATAAGAAGAGGTCCTTTTTGACACAATAAATAAAAATGACAGTCCACTTAGATTCTTTGCATGCTTTGTCAGTTCCAATTCTCATCCATGTTCCTAAGTATCTCAAACATGTCCAGATCAGAACCTGCTTTGAATACCTTACAAAGTGTGATTTTAAATCTAGCAAAATCTAATGAAGATCTGCACTTCGGTCTTACTGCATCTTGTGCTCTACACAGCAGGTCTGCAAAAAAGACTCCTGACTGTCCATGGACCTTTATTTTTTTCCTCATTGCTTCATACATGTACAAAACAGATACAAAATTACTCCAAAACCTATCAGCAGAGTGTTTCCACCCACATGCTAACTTCATAAATATGAGTATAGCTGCAAAATAGTTGAGAATTATGGCGTTTCACTCCATGTCCTTGGATTTTGAACAGGTTATTACCATAACAAGATGTTTTCTTTCTAATGTTTAAGACATCTAAAGTAAGAGACCATTATTATCTAATAAAATCTAGGAGGTCAACATTAACCTTAGACTCTCCCTTCAACTGGATTGAGGGAGAAAAACTGGAATGCATTTTGCAGAAAGAAAAACAAGTCTTGATTTGTAAATGTTGTATAATGGAGAAACCAGCACGTGCTTGGTAAGGTGTTTCAGCAGCTGTTTTATTCTCATGGGTGAAGAATGTGTAAGTTCCTTGTCCTGAATTTTGCTGATGCTAGATACTGTGATAGCTGAACATGCTGATCATTGCAGTGATGATGAATATTACCTACTAGATTAGAGAAGCCTTTTCATTAGGAAAAAATAAAACAAAATCTGTTTTTTTTTTTTTTTTATTATTTTCTGTCTGTGTATTTACTGGCTTTTACAAAGCTTTCCTATTCTTTATTCACTACTAATAAGTTAAAAATCAGAATAATATGTGGTGTATTTCAATGGAGTTAGTGTTTTCATTTGACTTTGCAAAACTATACAATAGTTGTCTTGGGACTGTCAGTTATGCTTTGAGCAAAGAATGTCCTTATACTGAAAAGGTGCTGTGTTTGCTTATTCTTTATTTTTATAAAACCATTTTTTTGAGGAAAGTTAAAAGACGAACAGACTTTTTTTTTTACATGTCTATAAATAATTACCTAATTTCTATTTAAACATAGTTTTAGCTACATTTAATAGCCAGGTAATTCATTTTCTTAATGCTTCTAAGCTGGCTTGAGTGACATGACCTTGAGGTATAGAGTGGGTTTCCACTCCCCACCCCGAGAGGAGTGAGGCTAAGCTGTCTTTGGGGAAGGCAAAGGTTGGGTTAGAAAGAGGAGAGGCAAAGCAGCAGGTAAAAAGGGGATTAAAACCAGCAAGTTTCTGTGTTCCTTTTAGTAGAAAACAGAAAAGCTGGTAGCCTTTTCTTAGCAGGTTTTCTTCAATTTTGCTGATGATACTTCTGTTATAGCAAGTAGGTGGTCATGAGAAAATGTCAGCTGATCCAGAAAGATCCTATGCAAGAGTTAGCAAGTTCTAATTGTACAGACCCTTGAAAAATGCATTATTGTAATATTAAGATTTGGAAAAGGTAGTGAATTTGAGTGGCCTCCCTTTATAACTTAAAAATAATTTTGTTACGGGTTAATTTTTCACTTCAGCTTGAGAATGGGAGAGTAGTGCATTTATCTTTTTATTTTTATTTTTTATTTTTATTTTTGAAAGGCTGAAGCATTGCCCTTAGTGCAAAACTCAGCTCACTCTCAGTTGTAAACCTCCAGACATCATTTTGCTCCTTCTGGAAAGAAAAGGGGAATGAATAATTTGGATTCTTTCCACATGGTAACTGAATGGGGTTCAGTGCTGTTGGTATTTGCTGTCTTCATTGCAGCTGTTCCAGCTCTGCTCATCCACCTGGAAAGGTTACCAGATGACGCTCGTCTCCATCAAAATTTCCTTTGAACATTCATCTTCCCTCGGTTGTGGTTTGGCTTTTGAAAACTTCAAGCCATGCAACAGAAGGAAATGGGGATGAAACCAGTGTCAAGGCGAAGGCAGTAAAACCAGAGGGCAGATAGGGTTGGAGAAGCGAGGCAGTGGAGTTAATGAGGCCCACATGCCAAACTGGCACCTCTGTGCATGCTGGTGTCATATAAATTAACTGCCTGGATAGGATAAAAATGATGGTATCCAAGCAATAACGTTTTAGCCACTAGCTATTTTGGCAAAAGCTTAATTAGATCAGCTATTAATTTATTAGGCTCTCAACAAATGGAGTCGTTCTGCTTGTGCTTGGCCATTTTTTTGTATCAAAAGTTCTTCAGATGAGTGAATGGGAAAGAAAAACAGGAGGGAAATCAGATGAGGGGCAGAATCTCCTAGGTAATCGGTGGGGTTTATTTTTAGTCAGTGAGATATTTGTAATTAACTTTTGCGTAGCTCTTTCTTCTTCTCAATAAGTACTATTTTAACTTCTGAAGACATAACGTGCTGAGGTTTACTGTAATTAATACTGAAATGTGAAGCTAGAAAGCTAATTTCAGTTAAATATGACATAAATGAAGCGTTCATAATGGCAAAAAATAGTGTCTCTGTGGTGTCTAATGGAAGTTTGTCGGTATTTCATCATGTGGTAGGAAAAGCTTTAAAAACTGCCTTCCCTTTATCAGAACAATGCTGACACTGATCATGGGAGTTTGTCTCCATCCTTCTAGAGTAATCACTGGCCGCTTCACTTTTAGCTGTTCAGTGGCATGCCAAGTATTCTATTGAGAATAAAAGCCATTTTTGTTCCTCCTCTGTGTGTTTTAACTTTTGTCACTCTTCACATTGTGCACAGAATCCATAAATGCACAAGGAACTTAAGACCAAGGGTTCTGTTATTGTATGTTGTTTTACTTATACCCACATGGTTGGACACCAGTGATACCAATTCCCTTTTGACAAGTCAGCCTGCTCAGCTCACCGACTGACAATGTGGTGTCAGGCTCCTGTGCTGTTCCTCGATGCTGGAAAAGGAGCAGAAGTCAACAAAATAGGATCCACCTGGATGCTGATTCCCCAGAGGTTCGGTAAGGCAAGCTTGGCGAGCCCGTTGGTGAAGCCGAGTGTTGGTTGCCGTAACTGGGAGGAAGGAACGTTCTCCTGGAGGCTCTGTGAATTGAAGCTGGAGGATGAAAACTTCACACCATAATATAGCGAGGTGAATGTCTCAGATTTTCATTTTGCCTTTTTTTATGCTAAGGAAAAGAAAATGTATCCTGAAAAGAAGTCTTGGGGAAACATTTTCCCTTTCTAAATAAATAATGTAAGCACGTGGAACACAGTTGCTGCCTGAACTATTTTGCTCATGTCCTCAGCTACTGGCAGCACATTTAATGGAGAGCATTAGGATGGTTTATCTAGGTGGAAGAAATCCAGGTGGACAATAGAGACATTCCATTGTGTGTTTTGTTTTGTTAGAAGAGTTTTTAAGTTTGGACGGGTGAAATTTGTACCGGAAATTATAAATAGCTGATAGGATTTTTGAAAGTACTACGTACAATAATACCAGGTAATTTCAGGGGGAAGCTGTCAACCAGTTTGTGCCCTAAGATTTAATTATCAACATCTGGAAAATTTTGCTTTCAATCCACAATATTAATATATATATATATATATATATATATATTTCCAGTAGGAAACATTTGCATTTTTTCTTTATTTAGATGCAAAGCTGCAACCCTCTCACTTTGTAACCCCAGCTGTGAGCTTGCCATCAACCCCTGCTGGGATTTGCTGCCTGTGCACCTGGACATAGGCACTTACATTTATTGCTATGTATTTTTTTATAGCCTAAGTAGTGGCACTGTAGGGAAGTTAGCAGCATGTCAGTGGTATCTTGGGAAGGAAATCGATCTCTCATAATCTTCTGTCTCAATTTGATTCAAAGAAAGTAATAATCAGTCTTTTAAATATGCTAGAACATCACTGGACAACTGAGAAGTATCCTCCAGCTAAAAAGAAAATCGATACCCCATGATTAATAATTCCAGAGAAATATAGCTTTTTTAGAAACTCAACATTACAGAGATGATCATAGCTTTTAAATGCTACTTGCATTCTTGTGATTTACAAATAAGATCTTATACACGTCCTAAATTAAGTTTAAAAACTGATACTTGATACTGGAGATTATGGTTCAAAAGTATAGCTTGGTGAGCATAGTAAATTTTCTTGTTCAAGAATATCCTATGGCAGGACTATGCTCAAGCATTGTATTCGGTTACATCATAAAAATATTTATGTTCTAAACCTACTCATTTTAGAATATTTGTCTCTTCGTGTTATCAAGCTGGATTTGTGTGGCACAGACTTCTTACCCCACATTTACTAAGCCTCTGCTGAGATTACTTGCATTCCTAGGCATTTAGGTAGCTGCGTAGATGCATTTATTCCACTATTAATTTTTTCTTTTATGATGCTGTTTGCAGTCAGAACAGCTTCTGTCAGAACAGTGTTAGTTTTCTTCCAAACCTGCTGTGGAAGCCTGCCTGTCCTCTTGCCTCTGTCTCCATGGGACTGGGAGAAGGTCCCTGTGAAGAGCTTCACTGCCCCAGTGTCAGGCCAGCCAGGCTCCAGGGCACAAAGACTGCAAAAGAGGAAAGTCTCTTGTGGAAACTTGGGTCTTGGGATCTATCGATTAGTGCATTGCTGTGGCAAAGAATAAGACCTTTCCTTGAAAAAGGAGACTACTTCAAGGGCTGCTGTAATGATTTTTTTTTTTTTTTTTCAGAATTCATTTAAGCATGAACATAAATTTACTTGCATGTGGATATCAGTATTTCTGTCCTGTAGAGGCTAGACATCTGCAGGCCCTTAGCGGAATGTTGGTGTTACAGGTTAAGTATAACACCTGCTCTATGGGAGTCACTTCATCACTCCACCATTCATCTCAGCAATGTTTCTTCACTAATGAAGGCAGACAATATTCCAAAATGTCTATATAACTTGTTTAATTGTCTGAATTCAATTAACTTTTTCAAGTAAAGTATGTTTTCTGCTGTCATCTCAGAAAAAAAGCTCCAGATGAATTGGCTGATAGGTCGCTAACTTTCAAGAGAGTTCATTCGGAGCTATCTGGTCTTTTAATAGTCTTTTAATAGATGTTTCTCTGAGCATAAAAAAGGGCAAGGTTTGTGTCCATATCACTTTAGTTTCTCATTCCCATTTTTTTTTTTTTTTTAAAAAAAAGGGTTAAAAGGGTTACTTTATCTCTGACTAAACTAAAGAACAAAAAATGCTAGCAGAAAAGAAGTGGTGCATATGTTGCGTGCATATTCACATACAGACACTCCAAGTGCTGCAGAAGGTTCTATCAAATATTCACTACCACCCATGTTCACAAGTTTTACATAGAGGGATTTCCTCTGGTACTCGTGTCCACAGAAGTGAAATTGGACTGCTGAGTTGTATGCTTGTACTGTTGATGTCTTCTCTTGCTGTGAAGGGAGTTATTTGGTGGACACTTCTGACCAAGTCTCCCACTGGTCACAGCCCCTTCTGATTGCAGTCAATGCCATTCTAATATAGTTGAGCGACTCCTGCGTGTTCATGAGCTTCTCTTTTAGTTCAGACAGGCATTAATAAGTAGAGACTAGAGCTGTATTTTTCAAGCTGCCTTTCAAACAGCTAATGTTAAGGCACACAGATAAATAAAGGAATTCTTGAAGAAAAATGTGGAAATACTTTTCATCCTGTAGGTTTTTACAAAAATGTTTTTCAGCTATTTGATTTTTTTCCCCCACAAGCTTATATGATAGAGTATCATACCTCTAAAATAAATATCCATTCTGTGCATGTGTTCATTTGTAACTTCTAGTGTTTTTCCTCCTATATTTTTCCACAAGAAGATGGAGAGTGATACAGGAAAGGTAGAAGATCATTTGGGGGAGTTACTGGAGGAAAAAAAAACAAACTACATTTCTGCTTTCAAAGAAAGATCACCTTCTAACAGAGCTCACTTGTCACTGATATGAATTCAGTGTGCTTTCTTAAAAGTAAATGGAAGATTTTAATCCATTTTAAAAATAGAAGCTTTTTGATCTATTTAGAGAGAGAAATTTCTTCTGTCCAGGTAGGATGCCAGGCTGAAGCTGCTAAACTCTTTATAGGACTTGAGCTTGGCATCCATTTGGAACATTATTCAGGCTAAGTTGTCATGTAGACTTTAGACTAATTGTGTATGACTTGTGTTTGCTTCCAGAAGCGTTTTATAGCAAAAACCAGTACAAACTGGAGTTCCTGGTACATATATAAAAGGTGGCAACTAGTGTTTGCTGGTCATGCTTGGATATCTGATCCTAAATTCTAGCTGTTACCTTGTCAGAAATCTTATTGCTGCAATTTTACAGATGGAGTTTTACAGATAAAGTCATTGGAAAAAAGGATGGAGTATTTTAGGAAAAATAATCCTTCAAATGAGGCCAAAGAAATAAGCAATGTAGTAACTATGCAGCACTTACATGTTCACCTGCAGATTTTCTTGCTGTATTTGTTATCTTTGTCTAGCAGCTGCCATTTGACTTCTCATCTAAGGACGTCTCATCTTTTCATCTTCACTGTAATGATCAGTAATTTTCTGGCTTAAAAGAGCCTGATTATTGCCTTCTTACTAGAAATTGACTGTTTATGTGGGAGAATTAATTTAGCATCTTCCAGCCTTTTAAGAAAGCAATTGTCATATAGCCCCACACATAAGAGAAAAATTTATGCAACATAAAGCATTAAAGATGTTTTTTTCTCCCCTAAGCTAGAAGGTAATACTGCACGTAGGTAGATGTACTAGCCATTAGATTTTTTTTTATTACATAATCCCTTGGGAAACCCTTGCAAGTAAAAATAGAAATAAGAGGTTTTGATTTGCTCTCTGCAAGGTTCCTCCCCCTTTGTCTCCCACCGAGTAGATTAGTGCTTGCTCTGTCAGGGGGCCATAGCAGACAGCCATTTACAAATTGCAGCGACTGCAGGGCGAAGCAGATGTCTTAGGGTGTTCTCTCCAGAAAATACCACTTAGGCCCGCATTTCCAGGAATCACGGCACTTTCTTATTGATTTGTAGGTGAAGTTCATGGCATTAGCTGGCTCTTGTTCATTATGACAGTTGTGAGCACATGGTGCTAGAAGGAAGGGTGGGTTGACAAGTGGTTCTTTGCTCTGGGGCATGCTGTCTGCACAGGCCGCCTTCTGGGGAATGCTCTCTGAACCAGTAAAGAGGTGGTTTGGTTATTACTTTGTTTTTAATTTGTGGTATGGTGAAGAGCCTAAAAATTCTTGAGTATTTGTTGTAAATTGTATGTACTTTTAGTAATACTTTCTCTAATATCAATGCATTCTCCAGCACATGTAGAATGACTGTGAGTATCTGTGATCCAGACGCATTTGTAAAGCTTTGATAATGCCCAAGTTACAGCCTCTTTGTTACCTCAGGCGGTGACGTCTTCAGATCACAGAGCAGCAAGGGTATCAAGCAGGAGAAGTATGCAAACAGGAAAGTCTGGAGTGGGATAGAACAGAATAGAATAGTTCAGCTGGAAGGGACTGACCTAAAAGACCATCCAGACTATCTTCAAATAGTGTGGGCTGTCCAACAGGCAATGTTTTTCCCGTTCAGGCCATCAAAACAAAGCAGGAGCCAAGCAGCTCTGACGTCAGAAGTGTCTGTGCTCTCACAGGTACAGCTTTTGTGTATCTCTCAGATGATGAGGCTTTGACTAGATGAAATCAGTCAATGTCTGGCTGCACCTTAGAGGAGTCAGTTATGAGCCAATTTTATTTATCTATGTCGCTCTTCTGTTTCAGCTGACTATAGTATTTTTAATTTCCTGACCCGATCTGGTATTTGGCACTGCCGAGTGCTGCTGACTCCCAAACCACTCCTTCATTTTTCTAATTGAATTTCTGGCTTTTAATACCATAATTATCCTGAGGATATCTAGCTAATTTACCAAGATAAATGCTTTTCTTTTTTTGAATGAAATCATTTAGGTCTTTCAGGATATTTGGATCTGCAGAATGCAACAGAAGGATGGGAGAGCATTCTGCCAGCAGTAGCTATTGATAGAAAGTAGAAGAAATTATTTAATAAAAAATCATTTTTCTGATGTTACCTGTGTGTTTTTTATTTATTTTTTTACTAATGCAGTCAAGAATAATACAAAGTTAGAAAGTATTTCAAAGATTTCAAAGTAATGGAGAAGAAAACAGAAAGTAATCTCATGCTATTGTATAAATCTGAACGTCTGCTTCATCAACCAGCTCAAAATACAGACAACTCATAGCAGAGAACCCTATAGAGAAGTGGTGAAAGGCGTGGTGTAGCTCCTCTGCTAGGGAAGCTTAAACATTTTCTGAATTTCCAGGCTGGGGGGCAGGGACATCTGGGGGTAAATAGTATTATGTAATGAGTAGCTTGCAGAGAGAATAGAGAGTGATCCCTTACTGTTTCTCACCATGCAGGATCTAAGGAAGATGAAATAAATTGCTATAACAGGCCGATGAAACCTGGCAAAATGTAGTGGTGACGTGTTCCCTAAACATCTGCTTCTGCTGTGGTCACAGTCAAGAGCTAGAGCTTTGTATGGCTGCTCTAACATTATGCTCCCACTGTGAGGCAGAGAAGTGATATAATACCTAATTTGCACAGGCCCTTAGGAACTGAACACCCATGATCGTGATGGGAATTTAAGACAGTGAAGTACCTCTAATCTAGGTGTTTTTAGGGCTCCTAAATTAGAGCCTTACTTAATGTATTTTTTTTCTCTGTGTTTTGAAAAAGCAAAACTGTCTTAAAAAATAAGAAGAAGCAAAACGGAGTGGATCTGATCACATCACTGAGCCTTTCAGCCATGTGGTTTTAAATCATCATTTTAAGGGTGTTCAAACACTGCTGTAGGTTTTCTGCAGGAGGCAGAAGCTAACTCCTCTCCATACTGTTCATGGCTTGGCAGAAACATCTGTGACATGTTTCTATACTTCTGGTCTTCTCTCTGCTAGAAACTTGTTTACACAGGTTGTTGGGCTGCTCTGGCTGGTCTGAGTAGTATAAAAAAATAAGGGCTTAATTCTTCACTGACTTTAATTACAGAAGAATGTGAATGGTATCCAATCTACTGCTGAACTCCGTAATAGTTCAATTTACAGGTGGTGTGGTGATACGTGTGGCTGAATATCTAGCTGAAATCAGGCTGGATTTCTAAAAGTGCATTTTAAATATATGAGGGGAAAGGTGGGTTAATGAAATGTTAGAACAGAAGAAAACTGTGTTTCTCTTCAGATACTTAAACCAAGGAGCGGTCGCTTGTACTGTATGTCCTACTGGTGTTCTACTGGGAAGGAATTCCATTTGCAGTCTCACTTGTTTTTGTCTCAGGGTCACTGGGTAGCTTTGCTAGGAGCGCTTTGTTGTGGGAATGGCTGCTTGGAGCATTGAAAATTTGCCTTGTACGTTTTAAAGTAACCAAATTTGTTTTATTTTCATATTACAATGTCTATTATCTTAATATATGAGGAAAAACTACAGATTGCTCTTTACTGGTATAAACTCAGTCTCAACTGAATTCTTGAGAGATCTTTGTTTATGCAGAATCCCTGTCTAGTGATTATAGAGAAAGCTTCTCTTAGTGAAGAGTCTAGCTTCCCCCTGTGAAAACGTGCACAAACTATTAGGGATTCAAAAACCAGAATATCATCAAGAAAGGCTAATTTTGCTGTCAGAGCAAGTAATATTTTGAGCATCGTCAACATAATGCATTACCATTTAATATTTGATTGTCCATAGGGATCTCACTTCTTTGTACACAAAAGAGAGAATGATTATACAAGGCCACTGGGCCACTGCCAAATTCAGGAAGTCTCAAAAGATCTTTTTATTTATTTATTTCTAAGTTCTTTTTCCTTTTTCTTTTTTGTTTAGTAGAAATGTGGAAAGGACAGTGATCTTCAGGATGTTTAAGAAGAAATCAATTTTCGTTCTAGTATAAATATATGGTGCCAAGAGTAAATCAAATATCTGAATTAGGAAACTGAGCAACAGCTATTACTGCATGAAAATAGAGTGCAGTAAAAGTATGAAAAGGAACATGGAAAAGAGAATATGTATTTGTGATAATATTGTGTATTATACTGGGCATTCTTCTGATAATGCTGATACTTGATATGCTGATACATATAGATAGATGTACAGATAACTTATATACTCACATATATACAAACGCTGATAATTACTGATATATGCTGCTAGTTGTTATCAAAGTGGTTAAATGCATTTCAACTTTGTGCTTGACTGGGTCGACAGCTTGAATTACAAGACTGATTCATACCAGAAGTATGAGCCTTTATTGTTTGAGCTAGGAAACGTAGTTCTGTTGAACAAGAAAAAACATGAACTGTCAGGTGTTCTATGCAATTTTTAAATACAGAAGGAGGTAGTAGATGAAATGGATATGGATCTAGCAATAGTGGTTCCCAACTCATGAGAAACATCTTGCTTTTAAGATATGATGTTATTTGCATACAAACAAATCACAGTTTACTTGCCCAGAAAACCTTAGCATGATGTCGCCATTCAAACACATTGTTCCGTCTGTGGACCAAGAAAAGTAGGAAACTATTGTGGTAGATAATTATAGACAAAGTCTATTTCACAAATAAATTGCCTGACCAACAAAGCACTGAAGTATATACTTCAAGCATGTGAGTAGTTTCATCTTGATATTCAAATTTAACAGAGACATTAGACACATTATTTAGTTATAATCATGGAGATTTTATCCCTTGCTCTGTTTCTTAAAACTGTATTGTTACTTCATTTGTACTGCAAGTTCTCAGCACTTTATTTGCTGAGATAGTCTCTTGATCTACATTTGCTGTTAAATCTTCATCCGTCCCCTTTTCTAGATTTTTTTTTTTTTTTTTTTTTTTTTTGCTTCATCTTAGTGTTTTCAAATAAAGCACAGGTAAGGAAAATTAGAAACAAAGTAACATCAAGTATTTCAAGGTTACTTTTGCATTCTAAAAACTTCCAAGGTGTTTGGTATGTTGAAATCTGCTCTAGAATTTCATTTTAAAAACTATGACAGTTCTATTCAAGAGATTTTAAGGGGGAATGGAGGGAAGGGAGGAAAAGAAAAGCTCTGGTCTATAACAACACATTCTAAATAAAACCTACATCTCATATATTTGACCCTAGTAAAAAAAACTTTATCTCAAGTTTTCAGTCATGTTACCTTCATTTTTATATTTGAGCAGTCCTGTAAGAGTCACCATAACAATCACAGCATCCATGAAAAATATTACTGTACTGAGAGAAATTAACTGCTCCATCCTTTGAGATGGGCAATAATTTTTTTTTATTTTTTTTTTCCTCGAATGGTGTATCGCTGAAAAGGTTGCTTCTGGTAACTAGTTTTTTTGGACTAAAAAATAGCCTGAAGTCCATATAATATTTGAAAACACAAAGTTATTGTTCTACAACCCACGTAAATGACTTGCATCAAGCTTTTGTGATGATAGCAAAAGTGGAATTCCAAATTATATGGAATTTGCTAGGATAACCTTATAACCATAACTCTGCAAGGATACAGGAATGAATCTCAGTTGCATAATGATACTAAATGATAGGAGATTGTAGTTTCAGAAGAAAGTCTGAAATACCTGATGCAGCACAACTAATCTGAGAGAGTTGGAAAGTAGAGAAAATTGTTTCAGAATTAGTTTTAGTTGCTAGAAATAACTGACTCTCAAACCATAAAATCTAGTTTACGCAACATACACCAAAAAGAGACACTGATTTCCCCTCATCTTATTGTAGAAACTAGCCCAGAATCCATTACTGCGTAAGTAAATTCAATGGCGTATGTATCATATAGGCTTTTTATGCCAGGCAAGCTTTAATGTAGTTTGTATCACTGCTGGGTAAACAGATAGATGCTGAAAAACAACATGCATAGGGTTCAGATTTGTGTAAGAAGTGTGATCTACCTCTTTATGCAGAACAGGTAATTTAACCCAGGTCTTTACCACCATGCTCCTCTTTGACCTTTAAGCTTCTGAAAAGCATTACTAATATTTTCACATAAAAAAGAAACAAACAGCAAAACAAACTTTCATTCATGCAAGTCCACCACAAGTTTGGGCAAAGTTATCTTGGCAGATTAATTTTTGCCCATCTGTGTTTGTGTGTGGGCTGTAAATATAGTCAGGAGGCTCTGCAGAAAAAATAATCTTAAACTGCTCTTTCATTTAATATTGCTTTATGGTCAGTTAAAACAGATTGATGCTTACTACTGAAGGCTGCTACCGCAGTCTTCATTCACTGGGCTGAACTCTAACCTGTTTATAGATGCTGTATTACATGAGACAGTCGTGCTATATTTATTCATCCAGGCTGGGATTTTTAATGGACATGGAGGCAGCTACTTCCAATTATTATCAATTATCCGAGGGTCCCAGTGTTTACAGATCTGCACAGGGAGATTTCAGGATTGCCCTACAAGAATTACTGCTGGTGCGTCAAATTTTTATTTATTTATTTATTTATATTTATTTATTTATTTTGCGAGCTAGAGGGGTGAGACTTTCCTGAAAAAGTAGCAAACTAAAGGAAAAATGGGAATATGAACATGGTCAAAAGTTGTGTGATAATACCATTTCAGATGGTCTCCGCTCCATAACATGCCGTTTTTCTCTTACTGTAATTCCATTCTGGTCTTAGTTGAACTAATATGATTTAGGTTATTACAGACATTGTAATCAGGTCTTGAAAATGTCTCAGATAATGATGCTGTCTTTTGCACAAATTACTCAAATTCAAGACTTTCCAGCAGTCTGTTTATAGTAATGTCATCTTCCTGTAGTGTAAATCAGCCTGAGATTAGCGAAGGCAAGTACGTGTTAGCAAGAAATTGCTGCATGTCGGAGTTCTTGTAAAACAGACATGCACACGATCATTTTAAAGAGGATGTATGCTTAATGCTGCTGTTGGACTAGACAATTTATTTTTACTGTGCCTTAGATATAAGAATGCTGATGATGTTAAGGGATAGAAAATACTGTACAGGTTTACATTCATCAGAAGTTGCTGGATGTTGGAGTAAAATTACTTCCATTATAAAATGATTGGTGGAACTTGTCAGAAAGGAAATGATGAAGAAGGTGCTTTGCTGAAATGCTGTGTGTCATCGCTGCTGGCTGCGTTACTGCGAGTACCATAACATGGTACATTTTTATATGTTTATTACCCATGACAGTAACTGTTTCTTGCATGACTTTCTAACTGGTATGTTCTGTGATGATTCATGCTGGGTTACATCAGTTTTACTGTGTTACCTCATTCAATGAGATGTGAACTGACACACCGCGTTGAACGAGAAGCTGGAAACTTAAGGATAAAACATTTTTGTGCAAACCGAGTGATCTGAAAAAAAAAAACAGATTTTCTTTTTTCTCTGCAAACTGAACTTTGTGTCTGAAAGATAAATTTGGAGATGACTTTATTGTTCAAGGGTGTCTAAAGTATAGGATGGGAAAAACAGGTTTGATATCTGCTTACATAATTAAATGCATTCGTAAATGACAGCGTCTGAACGTAAATAAGACAAACGTGTCAGGAAGTAGAGAGGTGCAACAAATCCTGTGCAGAAATGTTAGAGGTGAAGTTGAACTTTTTCTTTGCTCATTGCTTCATTCACTACTCACATTAGCAGCTTGCCTCCTGCTAATTTTTGCTCTTTGTGCCTATGTTTGATTACAGGTTGCCTCTGAGCAGTTGCTTTGTAAAGCAACCTTTGCAAGTTTAGTTTGATTTGCAACTGCAGTGGAGTTATGGATGTAAAAACTTCCTGAACATGTGAGGTGGAAGTGATGTGGAAGAATTCATACAGTGGTTTCCATAATTAATCTTAACTTTCTGTCAGCTGTTAATTCTGCTATTAAATGTTATTGATTCTAGACTGCCTGTTTCTTGGAGTTAAGACTCTTTCTTACCCAAGAATGAATGCAGGAGAATCTATCCCACTAATAGTGATGCCAACGTAGAACTGTCTTCCATCACCAGCTCCATTAGCTGTTGCTCTTTGCAGCTGTTGTTGCAGAGATAAAAGCTGCAAGTGAATGAAAACTAATCTTAGGCTTTAGTGATAGGATAAAGATGATGGTTGCTACCAAAAATATTGTAAACTATGCATCCTGTTGTGCTAGAAAACTTCAGACTAAGGAAATGTGAGCCATGAAATAAATTTAGTTTGTGACCGTATCAGGTTTTTTTTTTTTTCTTCAGAAACTAGGTGCATCTACATTTTGAAAATATCAGTGTACTTGAAGTAAATCCAAGAAGTCTGTTGAAACTCTCTCTGCACCCTCCTGAGTCTATGTAATTCTATGCCTTTATTCCTTCTAGGTATGTATAAAGTGGATCAAAATATTTTGTTCATTGTTAAAATCATACTTAGACAAATATGTTAAAAACATGTTTAGAGAAGGGAAGGAAGAAGTTTCTCTTTCTTTATTGACAGACAAACAGAAAGTGGGTTACTGCTGCTTTAGAAATACAAAGAATTATGAAAAGCTCTTATGGATATTCTCTTGTCTCGGAGAGATAGTAAACCTCTATCTGTCTCTCCTCCTCTCCCATCTCATATTCAGGTTGACAACCTCCTCATAATGTGGATGGGAAATTTGTCATAATCAGAGAAACTCATCTCATGGCTCAATCCTTTTCATGAATATTTATTTACTTTCCAGTGGAAATTTCTGTTTCTCATCAAAAAGAGAATTAACAATCTTAAACATTCTTTTCTGACATCTTGATATCTTTGTTCCCTTCTTATGGTAAATGATATTTTGTTAGCATACTGATGTTATCCTTAGTTGACCTCTGAAGACCAGTATATTGAAATTTTATTATGCCACCTGGGGTTTAATTTTTCCAGTCTGAGATTGATCTTTGTGCAAAGCTGAGGAAAAAAAAATAGCCTCTAGCCAATGGTAGCTTATTTTAGTAAAATTAATTTCTAAGGTCAATCTTTTTCTAGAGCTGGCTTTGTTCCTGTAGAAGATTCCATTATAAATAGCTTTCTGTGTTGGTCGTGCTGATTTAGTGGTTCACTTCAGTTTTGTTTACTCTGGGGGTTTGTGCTTGAGCAGGGGTTGGACCAGGTGATCTCCAGAGGTCCCTTCCAGCCTCAGCCATTCTGTGATTCTGTAATAGTTTCTGGGGAAAAAAAATATAATTTTATATGCTTTTCATATATACTTTTCATAGGAATATACTTTTCATAGGACATTGCAGCATTCTGAATGTAATTCTTTTTTTCTAATTTAGAACAAAACCTGAAATTCTGTAATTTGTTTAGGAACACAAATATGAAAGGAAAGAAGCTAAAAATGTGAAAATGTGGTTTTGATAGTGTCAAATGCTACAATAAAACATGTCTGAAAGGAATATTTTCTTAAAATGAACTGCTTTTATGGAAAAGATAAAAGAAAGTGATTTCCTTTAACCTGGTCGTATTTTAAAACGTTAGCGGATTTTGAATGTTTTCATAAGGTTACATTTCTGTAACCTTAGCCATTCCTTTCCAAAATCCTGTCTGGTTATTACCTAGGAACAGTAATGTTGACAGAAATGTGTGTAAATTTATGACGGAAATTGCTAGATATAACGAAGTGATAACTGTTTTCTTGTATTTTCTTCATATTTTTGCCCTCTGTCAACACTCAGTCTGTTTCATACATAACTTTTTGTCCATTCTCTTTTCATTCTCACTGTTCATATAGCACCTGAACTTATATTGTGACACATAATTTTCAACATATTAGTTTTCAGAGTACAATTATAATTTGAAATAGAAAGGAGTAATTGTCATGGTCATGTTTTGGTCACACTCAGTTTTAATAACAATATATTGAAGTTGTATTGAAATAATGTAATTATCACCAATTGAATTTTCAGTTGTCTTTTTAAAGCTGTATTGCTAAGCTCCACTTGTATCTTTTACGCCTTTCTTTTGTTACCAAGTTAATTTATATAAAATTTATATGTAGCTATCCTAGAGGTGATTCACAGGCTGAATGTAACCTTCTCCAACACAAAAGCATTATGGACTGCCCATGAAAGTACACTATGAAAAGCAAATTTCTTTGTGATCATGAGAGGTCGGCGTAGCTTTGTGAAGGGAGCCTGCTAACATTTTACTTGGAACTTGCCAAAGATGGAATAGAGCTCAAGAAAGATGTGTAAATTAATATTTATTAATGTCAAACTTCCATATTTTATTCATGTTTTATTCTACAAATGTAGGAATATGATTGGTATTCTGCAAGGACATTTGAATCAGCCAACAACGTAGCAAAAACTGTCATAAAGTTCACCAAATATGACTCTTGATGTTAGTACAATTTCCATATAACCTTTTCAAAATTATCAGTACTGTTATGTTAGTAATTTATATAAAATCTATTTCTGTGACAGCTCAGAGGAAGGAGGAAAAAACAACCAAGCTTAGAAATGGAGAAAAAAAAAGTCAGGTATTTTATTTCCTCAAAATATCAGGAAAGAAGCAAAGCTGGCATTGTTCCCTCCATAGTCGGTTCTATTCCCTCCCAGATTTGCTGTTCACTTAGAGAAGGATCCAAATGAGCTCACTTTGGGGAGAAATTCTTGTTAATGTGAATTACTGTATAAATGGCTTGTTTTTCAGAAAGAACATGTATTTAGAAAGATAAGTAAATATGCCCAATGCCAAGTTAAAAAAAAAATCATTTCAGAAGAATTAAGTATTCTGATATACATTCACAATGTACCATTACAATTTTTTTAAGAGTTTTATTAAAATGAATGAGTAATACTAGAGAATTGTTATTGTAGGTCTTTCAGCTGAAACAAACAGGATAAAAAAAGATGAGAAATAAAAATCCTAATAGTTTTTTTTTTTGTTGTTTTTTTTTTTTTTTTTATTTTTTCTTTTTTGATTTTCCTCTCTGATACTAATTGGAGTTTATAAAGAAGCTACCTAATGGAAAAATGGAGGTTATTTGTTGTTCAGTGCATAAACCTAGCTGCTCATGCACATGCATGCCTTTTATAATAATTAACAGGGATCTGATCACTCTAAGCTTTGTATAGCTTTTCAGATAAAGTATCTCAAAGTCCCAAGAAGTATTAATTTTCACAAGCTGTAAAAATAATTATATTTTAAAGTGCTTACAGTCGAATGAGGCAAGTGATGAAATGAGTAATATCTCACTCTTGACGCCTTTTATGTGAGGAAGCTGAAGTTTTGGCACATGACTAAACACTGGTCTTAGATGCAGGCTGCTGATGCCCAACCTGAAATGCAGCACTTTGCTCAGAGGAAAATGAAAATGTGGTGAGTTTTTATCAACAAATTCTGAAGGCAAGATTCTCTTTAAACCATGAAGAATTTCTCATAAACTGGGAATTTTTGCTTCTCGAGAGGTAGTATTGATGGTTTTTGTAATGTCTACAGATTTATATCAGGATGTTTGATGTCTGCATGATGCAAGTTTGATCTAACAAGCATTCTGAAGGAAAAAAGGGTGCTGTCTTTTTTTTTTCTTTTTTCTTTTTTTTTTAAAACATGATTTTTGCTAAGGATTTTGGTAGAACCAAGTTTATTTTATTTTATTTTTTAATGCTTTCTAGGTTTCTGGAAAAGGGAGGAGGAAGAGAAATCCCCCTAATTTAATGTTTCAGGAATTTGATGGATCTGTAGGGAAACCTTTGAAAAGACATAGGGCTACCTGTCAGAATAGGGCAGATATAACTTTTCCACAGTATACATTTTTTTTAACCAGTCATTTACCTATGGAAAGACCATCTCTGATAGTTTCTTTTAGGGTCTTTCAGAAACCCAGGCTGACTTGATCATCTGTATCTACCTTTCATACCTATATTCAAAGAACAACATGTGTTTGTCGGACAAGATTTTGCCCATATTCGTAGCAAGTATAATATTTTGCCCATGGATATACAGACACATTTTCTACCACTTTTCCCAGTAAAGCTGCCAGTCTTTCTGGCTGATCTGAGAGCCTTCTCAAAATTTGGCATTACATCTGCTGTGACTTAGCCGTGGTTTTAATCAGAAGGTTGTTGTCAATTGTTCAAACACTTCATCTTTGAGTTCCTTTAGATGTCTTGGTTGAATATGATATGGTTCAGGCAATTTACTGAACCTGTTTTCTGTTGGAAAGTTTATCATAGAAGGAAAGAAATATTGGATTCGAGTGTGTTTTTATTGTCATGGATCCAGACACTGCATTACTGAAGAGAATGGGAATTTTGCCTGTTCATCTGGGAGGACGATCTAGGAGCAGGTGAAGAGAAAAGAAATTTGCAGTGAAATAACAGTGTCCAGGTGTGTGACAAGAAGGAGTGGACTCAAATAGCATAAAGGAAAATGTAGTACAAAAGGAAACATTTAAGATTTCTGAGGGTTAGATTGTTCCATCCTTGAAGGTTTTTAAGAACAGAGAAGCCAGATGTCTGCTGGAGGTATTGCACATAAATCAGATCTTTCTGGAGGCAGCAGGGGGCAGAGTCAACTCTGGCAGCTGATTGCATCGTTGTTACTCAAAGTGCTGTGAAGAGATAGATGAAAAGGTGATCTGTGGAGCTGCCATCAGTTGTGCAATACACGTGCAAGGGAGTGCAGTGGATAGATGGCTAATGGCAACATATACAGCAGATCAAACTCTTGACTCTTGTCCATGCCTGCCTGTTGTGTCATGACAATAATAATAAAAAGTGTGATTTTTTTCTAGAAGTAAATCTGAATTTACTAGTATGCAAAGTACCAGTTTGTCTTCACCTCACTTTCTCAGCCTCCAGACAACATGAGGTACGATATGGATGCAGGTCCTGCCCCACTCCCACCTCCCCCCCCCCCCCCCCCAAAAAAAAAAAAATGTGTGGTTTTGAACTGGAAGTTTAAAACCTCCAGCAGAGGTAATTTGTTGAGGTGATCACCATATTCTATGATTCTGTCACGGAGCTTCATAGAGCTAGGCAATACAGCTGATTGTTTGCTTTTAATTATAAAATTTCATATATTTCTGATAATAGAAGACAATTTCTGCAAGGATTATTTTCCTTGCTAAGAACCAGGTTGCTTCATTTTTTTTTAATGTTTCCCCTTTTTCTTATTAGCAATCTTTGGACAATCTTTGGATTTTGACTTGAGCTGCACTCATGTTTTTATTTGATTTAAGGTCTAATTTGAAGGTGGTTAGACTTACCTGGGAGAGAATCAGTCTGTCTTCATAGTATCATTCCTTCCTGGTGGATTTGTGCTTGGGTCACCCGTGCAAACTAGCAAAGCTAAATGCATAATTTTGTGTTTGTCGAGTTTAAGGTCTGCGTCCACCAGTTCAAAACCAGTAGCAGTCAGATCCTAGCAGCAGCAGTACTTGGACACGTTACCGGGTAACTAATGCTTTCATTATATCCATGAAGTAAAGTATGCATTTCTGATATATTTGTTAGTGTCAATAATTGTCTCAGGGTTAGAATGGGGTAGTTGTTTGTGGAAATCTTCTTAGAGGAAGCTTATAATCAAGTCTTTTTAAACAGTAACAAAGAAAGCTTCCTTTCTTCTTTTTAAAACCAGAAACAACAACAACAACAAAATTCAGCTTGCTTAAACCCTAATTCCCTTTATAGCGTGTTGAACATTGCCACAAGGTTTAGAAGGAGATGTATTTTTAATGCCTAGATGAGATGGTCAGTCACTCTCTAAGAACCTTCAGTAAAATGTTGGCTGGTTTTCTGGCTTCATTAAAATCCTCCTGCTCTTCTTGCGCAAGTAGACCAGCCCAGACAATTACACAGACCTGAATTTAGGCTGCCTCCCAACATATAAGAACATCTTCCTGTGGCTGCTATAATACGGATAATTGGAGCCTCTTTGCTTATCTCTCATTACAAGAGAGAATTTTCTTGGAGGAGTACTGAATTAGAGGAATGTATGGCACAATTATTTCTTTTAGAGACAGCTTAATAAGAAGCATTGACAGACAAACAGGAAAAGGCTGATGTACTAAAACAACATTCTTAGGTGCCATAATTATTTCAAAGTGAACAAAGCAGTGTAATGATGACAGGACATTTATGTCTAGAAGATGGTGAAATTCTACCCTGTGTAATCAGCCATTCACCCTCCCTGTCAAGAGCAATTGCCAGGTACAAGTAAGACTCCAGAGTTTAACTATAATGTCAAGTTTACTGTCTTACTATAGAGATACTATTTCAGTTGTACTGCGTGACACATTCTCCAGCTAATTGCTGCCATGTGATCCCCATGTATTACTACTGCTCAGAATGAAACAAGAATCCCACAGACAACTGGCCATGACTTCTTGAATGTATAGTATTTATGAGAGGTGAAAATTATTGATATGGGAAGATCTTAGCAATGCACTATTTTGAGATTCATTTTGGTAATATCTGAAGTAGCACTTGTTTAAGCAAAGCTCTGCTGAATAAATGAAAAATGAAAGCTGCTTTTTTTTTTTTTTTTTTTTTTCCTGATTCTTCTTAAATGTAACGTAAGAGATGGGATTTTCCTTTCATTTATACCATCCCTGTCAGCACTGCAACAGGGGAATTTTGGTGGAGCAGCCACAAGAACTGAACCACACCACTGAAGGACCAAAACAACAGAAGGCTTTAAATGAGTTAGTTAAATAAACAGGAATGAGCTGTTCTAATAAAATGACTCTCCTGTTAGTCTAGCTGCATCTACTGGAGACTTCTGCCAGCCTACCTGTTCAGAAGGTGATAGTGTGAGTATGAATGAATCATACCCCCAGACCATATCTGTAGGTAATATGCCCAAGGCATTTAGCCTAAATGCAATGCTGAGCCTAGCTGAAGTAAGATTAAGTCTAACTCTTCATCATGGAGGAGCAGGCTTCTTCACTTGTTGGTCCCCTGTAGAGATTTATACTGATTCTGCTGCTCTGATATCTGACATGAATTAAATCCTGCAAAGATTGTATTTTATTAATTTGTTTTAGTTTTAATATTGTGAGCCACATTTTGTTCTGAAATGCATTACCATTCTTTCACTGAAATAAATATAGATGTAGAAAATATTTTGAGACAAGTGTGATCTAAAATGTTTCAGCTCAGAACTTCCAATCTCAGACAAGGTTCTTTTACTGTATGCCGTTTCATTTTTTATTTTGGCAGTCTTTTTCTCTGCAAGTCACAGAGGTATAACTGACCTAAGAAACAGAAGGTAGTGGAGGTTTGGCTCCAGGCATTTTTTTGGAAGAAGGAGTGAATGACTTGGACTACTTTCTTTTTAGATAGTAACTGCTACGTTTGAAAAATCATATAAAAATTAATGCTATTTATGACGTACTAAGTGTGTGAGATTATCTTAAGACAAAAAGGGGAAACATGTTAGAGAGATGGTGAAACACTGTAGTGTTTGGATTGCCACTGTACTGTTTGGAAATCAATAGCCAGTTGATGAAGGAGAGGCCAATTTCTTAGCAGCCACAGAACCAGCGTTCCTAAAAGCACATCATGGCTTTTGTAAACCAGTTAACACAGGTTATAAAAGAGCTAATCCCCCTGAAACCTAGTATTACTACGTATAATGATTTTTTATGTGGACTGCCTTCTGGTCAGGTAATTAAAATAAATAATAAACCAGTAATTTCATTAATTGTCAATAACGTCCACTAATGCAGGGGCTTCCACTTAATTATTAATAAATAACATGCTCTTTGCTCTTCATCTTGATTATTTTTTCCTGTTTTTCTTTCATCCCATTTGTTGACTTCACTGCATTTTTGAAAGAGCACAATTTTTCACTGTACTCTTACTTTATTTGACACTGTATTGCTATCGCTTGTCCACCTCTTCTGGAGAAAAAATTGCTACTGCTACCTTTTCTTTGCATTCACTGAGAGTTGTCACAGCTTCTTCTGGGACGTAATTACCACAGATATGTCACTATATAATTCTTCTCCTTTTCCAGATTTTTTTTTAAAGAGTTCTGTATAATAAAATCTTTATTTGTTGACTACATTGAGTCCTATACTAGACCTCCAGGACCGTGATTCATAACCCACACACTAGAACTTTACACTGGGCTGTTCTTAACTTTCTCTGCAAGCCAGAGGGCTGAAACAAGGGAATACAAATTATAACAAAATGAAAGGTTTTTAAAATTAATTTAATGCAGAAGTGCGAAGTGCTGTGTTTAGTAGTGCAGACCACTGCACATTTCTGTGGAAGGGATTGCACTTGACAGGGTGGAGGAAGATGGAAACC
>NC_048900.1:8054100-8078939 GCF_011077185.1 Oxyura jamaicensis | reverse complement strand
TGTTGGAAGGTTTGTTTTTCTTGATTTATGTATGTATTTGTGATAGATTGCTGTTAGTTCACACCCTTGGAAGTTATTAGCAATTGGAGGAGTAGGGAATGCAATTCTTGTGCTTTCTTGATGCCCAGGTGTGAAGAAAGTGAAGAGACTCGTAGCTTCCCTGACACAGGTACCCGGTGACCTTTTTAGTGTCCTGGAATATCGAGACTGTGAAGGGGCTCTTAATGTGCACCATTTCTCATGGTGGTGGCAGTTAATGAGCATGTCATCCTGTAGGGGTGTCAGCTCATGCAGAATTTATATCTGCATGTATGTTTTGACCTTCTGAGCTGCACTAGCACAATTGTTAGTGCAGCTGTATTTGAAAACAAATACAGAAAAGATCCGCGGTTAATAAAAAATAAAAATAAAAAAAAAAGGAAAAGGTTATCCCAGATCTATTACATACCTATTTAATTGCACAACCTCAGTAACCATTGTTTGAGCAAAACTAAGGGGACAAAAGTAAGCATATACTTTGTGCACTGAGGGTTGGAGGCGTTTTCACAGGGAATGCACCTAAAATAACCGCTGCACTTTCAAGCATTAAGAAAGTGCAATACAGTATATGGCAGTGGTTGTATGTGCCCTTTGGAGTACCTTTTGCGGAGTGGTTTCCCACTGTCCACAACCAGTACGTGTAAGTAGCTTTGAATATCATCATGAAAAATGTGAAAGATAATCTCTTTCTTTTACACATTCCTTAATTTCCACCAGTGTTCTTGGTGCTACAGATTGTTCATCCTGCAGCATTTTGTGCCAGCACCCTTCTGTTACGCTAGAGTAAAAACCTTCAAACATTTATTACCTACTTGTGTTACCAGTTAGACTGCAAAAAGAGAAAGAAAGCTTTTACCTGCAAGATTTTGGAATATTAAACACAAGGGTTTGTATCACCCTTTTATTTAATGAAAACCTCAATTTTTCACAAATGACTATTGTAATTAGACTTTGCTTCTCTGATCTGAAACCTGATCTTCTGAAAGGAGAAGTGGTTGTGTTATCAATTGACAGGTTCAAACATGAAAAATAAGATAATGAACGCTGCAAAAAGTAAATGAAGCATACATAATACACCCAAGATTATATGTAATTTTGTTAAATTAATACACCATGTCTTAAAGGTAGCAGAAATACTGTAAAATGTCGTGATGAAATGGAAAAAGAAAATGTTTCATATTAATGCCATTCTAATGGAAAACCACTTAGAGCAAATAACTGTAATTTGCATTCTGATCCCTGTTCTGTGAAGTGGCTTATCAAAAAGAAATACTCCACTACTTCTCTATAAAAGTTCTAATTTTGAATTAAAAAATACTTTTCAGGTGGATCATTAGAACAAATTCTGTCCTTTAAAAGCCTGTCTCCCTTATCATAGTGCAACTTGCAAAAATGCATTTTAAACAACTTCATTCCGTACATGACAGGCTAATTTTCCTGTTCATGGGTAATTATTGAAACTCATAAGATTCCTGTCCATTTTTTTTTTCCTTTTGGAAATGCAGACTCTAAATTACTTTAGGGAAACCTTGTTCTGTTCAAAAAATATTTTAGATTGTTTTAAAAATCTGGCCACAAGTGTATGTTTTAAAAAAACAGCACCCAGAAACATATTAGTGGAGTTAAGAATACAGCTGATAAGAATTTGATAATTACTTGCTCTTCTTTTAAGAGCACATTTGCAATTTACGCAGCTCAGTTCCTATATAGGCTTTAAGTCATGGATTTCCCACTCATTTTGCTCCTGCAAAATGACTCAGTGCTGATTGTGTCTCTCTTTCCCCCCCCCCCCCCCCTTTTTTTTTTTTTTTAAACATTATTTTCATAGAGCCATCAAAGTGACTACTGATTTGGGGTGAGAGACTCAATTTCTGAATGCTAAGAGAAGTGGAAACTTGCATGGACTTGATTTTGAGAAGACAGATGCCTAGCAAATGTTGTGGTCCTTAGGAAAACTGCAGAGGAAGACCCACAAGATGAACAGAGTAAGAGTGTATCTACAGCTTAATGAGGCGAGCATAATTCTTTACGTACCAGTTACAGCATGGAACATTTTAAGATTTATGTACCATACAGCATGAACAACCAGAAGTAGACTTTAGTGCAGCTGCCTTTGTTCTTGTGGAGCTGAAAACCTGCTGTGCTCGTCTAAGGGCAAGTGATTACTGTTACCATCTCTTGTTTTGACAGGTATCCTGGCTTATACTAGCTTTTATATTTGGAACTAATGAAATGGTGGATAATCACTAAAAATGAAAGTAAGAAAATCAACTGTTTTAAATTAATTTCAGTAATTATTAGTAGGCAGCTCTGGAATGTAGCAATCGATATCTGCTTTGATTTTATAGCCTAGAATAATGTTGTTGATTTGTTTACTTTAATGCCTAGCCTATTTGTGATGAAAAAAATTTTACCTGCTCTTCCCAAACGAAAATATGGTTCAGCCAATGCATAAAACATCTTAAATGCTTGGCTCCTGTTGATAGCACTGTAATGAGGTTGGAAATGTACTTATCTGTAGGCATTGTATGAAGCTTAAGTATAGTTGTCAGGGTACCTGCAATTGCTTTGGAAAACAGATTTCTGAAACACTTAGGGCTCTGCTGACTGCTGAATCATTTCTACTTTCTCTGTGAATGATAGAGACTTCACTAGGGCAGCCAAGTGGCCGCTGCTGGAACAGGAGGGACCTGTCGCTCAGCATAGCACAAACTCTTCTGGGCCAAATGAATGAATGGCAAGTGGCATGCTGCTCTGGGAGAAGCAGCATAACAGGGAGTAAGCAAATGCAGGGAATCAAAATATGTTCTACATTAATGACCATGTCCTTAATAACCACAGATCAGTTTCCTGGTTAGAACAGAGGGAGGAGAAGCAATGGAGGTGGACCAATGTTTTCTCCCAAAAACAGACATAAGGTTTTTCAAAGAAGCCATATAACACCTGTGCAACTGGTTCTTGCTCATAACGTCAATGCTGTGAAGTCTCTCTTCCGTTTTTCACTCTCATACATTATGAAGTTAAACATGCAGTGAGTGAAATGAAAAACATGATTTAAGTTTTAACTTTGTTTTCTAGTTTGTAAATGCTTCATAATCTTTTTGAACTTGGATCCTGCTGTGTGGTTCTGACAGTTTTGCTTCTGATTTGCTGCATGAGTCTGCTAGCCCTTCCCATCCAGTTTTCATCAATTTTGTTTAGTTTCCTTTAGATTCCAGGTAAATTTGTGTCTTTCATTTATAAAGCACTGAGCCAAACCCCAGGTTTGTTGCAGAAGACAGGAAATACAGGTATAGATCAGGCTGAGCCCTCTTTGTTTCTGTGTAGCAGCCCATTGGTCATATTTCAGTAATGTGGGATGGTTCTTTTAGCTGCTACATACAGTCCAGCCGATCAGTAGCATCCATCTTTACCTGTGGCTTTGGAAGCATCCCACAGTTGCAGCCTCTGCTTTTGGATGTTTTAGATCATTCTTCCCACTCTGATCCGAGGCCTTTATAACCTCCTGAATTCATTGTTATTTTGCGCCAGGCATGCTGGCCAAATATGAGGTTAGCCTTTTTAAAAATGCAGAGCTGGACTGAATGATCCATTTAAAAGAGCACGATTGCTTTTGATTTCCCGTTTCTGTCTTGTTCTGAAAGTGCTTCTCTATTATTTCTTCTGTCAAAACCAGCATTTCAAATGCCTTTTTAGTTTGGCCTAAAACTCATCCTGCAGAAGGGCCTGAGGTGACCAGATCCTGAGCAGTACGCTTTGAATCGCTCTTGATTGGAGATGCCAGGCTTCAGGAAAACTCTACCATACAAAATATGTCAATACCGCTGCTTTCAAGACACTCTTACTAAAAGTTATGCAGTGAAGCAGTATGAATTATTGACAGGCTAAACCCTTGTCTGTCACATGCTACCTGCTGCAGGTGCCTGTATCTGCAGTAGTAGTAGACGGGATCGATTCCTCTTTTTGCTCCCTCTGTCTGTCTTCATTTCCAAATGCAATTGATCACTGCCCGGTCACTGTCTTCGCAGCGTGTCCCTCCAGTAGCCACCTCATGCTCTGTTTGTCACCTTTCGCTGACACTATCGATTGCTATTTTTCTCAATCTCTCTTTTAAAAGCCTGAACAGCATACAGACCCACAGAGAGCTTAAATAAGTCAAAAGGAAAGAACCCCTTTCTTTCTTTCATTCTCCTCCCTCAAAAAGCACTTAAATGTGTGTGTTCTTGCCTCAGACAGATGTTATTTCTCCTTGACTTACCTCATTTCCTGTGGAAAAAAAAAAAAAAGGCAACAGAATCTCAAATATTAACGCTGGCAGCTTGCAGTCTTGTGTTTCTTTGAGCCTACAGGGCATACCGTAGGGAGTTTGTGTTCCCTTCCATGTGCAGCTTACTGTGGTGCTTATTCCCCAGAGCCTGAATCACTATTTAGTGAACAACCTCACTGCAGCTGTAAAGAGGAAAAAAAAAAAAGCCTTGTACAGAAGGAGGCTGGGGATTTTTTGAGCTTGTAGCTTTCTTGATTCTCACCCACTGTTCTGAAAGTAACAATGATGATTAGGAAGTCTGGAGGGAAAGGTGATGCCTTGGATTTGTCACGTCCACCCATCAGTGCTTTAATTTCTTTCATGCTATCTGGAGTCTGACATGGAAATGGCAACTAATTAAAAGCAAATTGCTAGTGTCTTTTGAACTTGTGTTTCTTCAGAGTTGGGAGAGGTAACCAGGCTCTACGTTTTCATAGCTGCTTACTTTTAACTCTTATGCCTGCTTGAAGGATGTTGGTGTAAGTTGATACGGTTGGCAGATTTGTTCAGAATTAAAATACATCCACTAATTAGCTCACTTGTTATTAGCTAAGGGGCTTTTATTTGTACTTTTCATTTTCCCTAAAAATTATGGCAGAATTCACCTCACAGTAAGAATAAGAAAAAAATAAAACCCTGGAGTCTGAATCTATGTTGGAGTGGGTTCTGGTCACTTCACTGAGATCAACAGAGGTTTGGTTTGGGGATTTCCTTCATGACTTGATCATTAATATTCTTGTACCGTTTTGATATAAGATCCCCAATTGCTGCAATTGCTTGTAAGAGGAAAAAAGTGTCAAATGTGCAGTTAAGACAAAAAGTCCTCCTTACTATATGTTGATGCAGAGGTTGGGATACTGCTCTTTGCTTCTTCAGGACCATTTTCTATTTACAGGAAATGATTTGTTTGAATACAGAGGGATTTTTTGGAATAGACCATCTGCTTGCCATAATATACATTGCACTGATAGGATGAGTGACGACTTTTTTTTTTTTTTTTCTCTCCTGTGTGTCTATGGCTCTATTGCTACTGGCCTGGGCATCCACATCGGCTTATTCACTACTTTTCTGTTGAGATGACTTATACCTAATGGCAGTTCCAGATGAAGCACTCCCCCACCATCACTCTTGCTTGCAGAGATTGGTTACCAGAATACATTTCCAACCACAAATGCCCTAGATAAATAAATAGCATGAAAGGTCTACTTGGGAACTTTTCAAAAGCTGGAAAGAATTCCTGTTCAAATGCATTTCATGATATTCGTTACAACTGTATTATCCTTTATTCGTTAGACCATCTAATTACTCTTCTTTCATGGTGCTTTAATATATTTGTAAACAAGCTTTTTCCCCTCTCTCTTCCTTGGTTTCCTCATAAGTACATTGCCATGCTGTGTGTGTGCACTGCTGCTTTTAATTTCCCTTTGTGATTAAGTCTAACTTGAGTACGTATAAATTTTGCTGTTCTGCTCTGGTTTCTCAGATTTGCCGGTGTTTTTGCAATAAAGAGGTACACACTGTAATGAAGTCCAGGGTGCATTCAAACTAGAAGAATGGAGCGAAAAACATTTCAATATTTCTTGTACTGTGCTCTACCTTTACAACGTTAAATTGCATCAGGTTTTCGGGTTTTTATTTATTTATTTATTTATTTTTCACATAAGTCCTTTGCAATGAATCTCATCATGTTCATCCACACCTGTTTTGATTCTAGCTTCTGTTATTTTAGCATTGATCTTTCATTTTTCTTGAACCTTAAGCCTCCTGTATCCAAGCACTGAAGCATCATGAAATAAAAGGAACCCAAACTCTCATCCTTAATCTGCTCTTATATTGTGTTGCCATCTGAGCTACATATCCAGGTTTTCCTCCCACAGCCATGACTGTAAGAAACTTTGCATTACTTCAGATAAAAGCTGTCTTGGCCTAGAATCAAATTCCACAGCTAGTGGCTTAGTTATTGAACCTCTATGATGGACACACCAATGGATTTAATCTAACAGTGATACGTTTCTAGGCTAGTCAAAAGGCTTTAGAGTATTTTCTTGTTGTAGTGGTTAACTGGAAATGGATTGAAATCCTAGCTTTGGGAAGTACAGCACTATTTACCCTCCCTACGGTATCAATAAAGACAAGAATGCTGTGTGTAATCTCTGGCAATTATCCCGTATAGATTATTTAAAAAATATATCCTATTTAGTGTATGTTGATTCTAGTCAAGCCTGGAGAGTTAAAATTATAGGATGAAATGTGTAAAAAATCTGAAATCTGTTGCTATGGCTCAGAAGCTGCTTATCTGTACTCAAAGAGGAGCACATGAAAATGTTTTTATGAGGAAAACATTCATGTTTAAGAAATATATTGATACTAGTGCTCTGCTGGCATTCTTTGTTTTAAGACTTCTAGCAAATGCAACTACTTCTTAATGAGAAGTTGTTCGGGGGGGGGGGGGGGGAGTAGCTGTTTACCATTCTAAGTGGGGGAAAAATAATCTTTCTTCTATATGGCAAGCAGTTGGCTTTTAAACACAGGCCCAGAATTACTGTAAATTAGAAATGGGAATATAGGGGAGAAATCCTTCACAAAGGAGAAAACAAATTGTTTAATTCCTTCCTATAATTTGGAATTATTCTGGTATTGAGGGTTCTTCACCCCCTCACTTGTTTGTATTTCTCCCTCAGCTCCTTAATGCTTTGTCCTCATGCATGCTTTGCTTTGCTCTTTTTCTCCCAAGTTGCGCCTCTGTGCTCATGGTGGGGGCACTCCACAACAATGCTGACAGGCACGAGGGGGCTGGAGGAGAATTTAGACCTTTTCTCTGGTGGAGGGATTACAGTGTGATAGCTAAAGGAAAATGGTTGTGCTCTGCTGTTGGCACCTGGGAAATTTCCTTCAGTGCAAGATCCAGGGCCAGAAGAAGGCTTCCTTGTTTGCCTGAGAGACATGTACGGGGCAGATGTCCTTGACGATCTCAAAGTCCTGTGCAAGTGCATATTCCTGTCTTCACCGAGCTTGAGTTTTTACCCTTTTACCCTTCTCAGGAAGGAAGAGTTCAACCAGAGGCTGATTAGATAGTGGAGAATATGGAAAGAAGGAAACAATGGGAAATCAGAATTTAGAAGTTCTGCTGCTGAAAAAACGTTGATTCTTTCTGGTGTTTGATCCTTAACTTCAGTCAGTTGGCTGGAACGTAGTGAAATGACAGCTCAATTTTCAGCACTTCCCTGGATGTGCTGAGCACTTTGATAGGAAATTAATGGACATGAAAATACGGGGATGTGGGGATGCATGTTTTATGTGCAAAGAGCAGAATGGCAAGACCAGAGGAACAGAGATTTTTTAGCAACAGGATGGAATTTAACCCATGCTTTTGTGCAGAAGTGCAAATCATTTTCCTCTGCACTCTACCATAATTTAACTAATGAAGTGCAAGAGGAACTTGCTTCTAATCTGTTCGTCGGTCACTAGAAAATCTCATTTTGAAAAAGTGGGTGTTTTTTCTTATCAAGTAGCTCTTCTTGTTCTTTGATGTTTTTAGTTCTTATAAGAATGCACAGACCAAAAGGCTCAGTAGTATTTTGTTTTTCATCATTTGTCAGAGGTTGGACTTGATGATCTTGAGGTCTCTTCCAACCTAGAAAATTCTGTGATTCTGTGATTGGGTGAAATGTTGAATGAAAGAGCATTTCAATATCTTCAGTACAGCAATGAGTCATTGCGAACTTGTTTATTCTTTATGTTGAATTGTGCAATAATTCAGTGCTTGTGGATTTGATTAAAATATAAGGTAATATAGGCATGTATAAATATTAAGATGTGGTATCCGCCTGTTATTTCTTCTCTGTTATAAGACAGAAGCTTGCACCCACTCCGTGCCAACTAACATTATGTCTTCTCCTGTTTGTGCTTTATTAGGTTGTTTTTTCCCGTTTAATGTATTAAGTCTCAGATAAAGTAAGCAACTTGAACAAAATATGCAGAGATGGCTGTAACAGTGCTACTAAAATACCTCTGTCTTCTGTTTAGTGCTGTTACCTGATGAATATATGGATGTTTTCAAAGCAGTGTCTTGAGTGTCATTGTTCTTTTATTTTCAAATTGCTGTGATTTGATTGTTCTTCTACCACATCACTGAAGTGCCGATCATTGCGTTCTGCGGCAATCTGCCTGCTGAGGAGGTGTGACAGCAGGTAGTTGCAGTTACTCAGGTGCAAACCACAGAGCAAGTTAGGGCTCAGTCATGACTATTCTCCTGATCTTTTTTTTTTTTTTTTTTTTTTTATTATGGAAGCTGAAATAAGGAACTAAGTTAATTCACCTCAGTTGGCTTGTCTCCAGTAGTCTCCTGGCTGTCTATACCAGAGATTCTCTGTCTTTTTCCCTCAGTCCCATCTTTTATCTCATGCTTGTTAGCTCTGGGTGATGAATATTCTTTCTCTTTCCTCCAAAGGCAATACACAAAGTGTAGGGCTCAGCTATTCCTCTTCCCTGGTACATGACCCATGGCAGTCCAACTCACTGAGTTCACTTTGTGTTAAGAACTGCTTAGAGAAGAAGGAAAAAAAAAAAGAAAAAAAAAACAACAACAACAACCACCAGACAAACCATCCCAGCCTTTCTCCATTAGCAAGAATAATCAGTAGGATGAAGTAGTCTATGCACAAAGTTACTAAAGGCCCTGCAGTTGTATGACAGTGAGAAATGTAGCTAAATTGCACAGTGAGGAAGTTTAGACTGAACCTGGTGTAACGCAAAAGCTTAATAAAGCACAGAAGTGTAGTGGATATGCTCACAGAATGCAAGTATTGAAACTCAGTTGCTTCTAAGTTTTTTAAAATGAGTGGCAGACTTAAAATAATCACCTTGGCTGACAACTCGGGCTTGTTTCTATTTTTGTTTTCCCTAGAAACAGCACAAACCTGCAGTTTAAAAAGCATCCCTTGATTAAACACTCCCCGAATGCCTGTCTGCTGTAACGTGAGGCTAGACTGAGCAGAACACAGACATACATACTCCTGATAATGGCTACTTATGTTTGAAATGATTTAATTTGGTTCAAGCATGGGGTTCAGTGAGGCTGAACCTGCCAGTGTAAATGCATTTGTAATGACATGTTTTTGAATAGTAAGCAGGCTTGGTTGACATCCTTGTCAGAGTCTTGAAGAAGCAATTCACTCAAGAATATGCTGTCCCAGTGTAAGCACAGTCTCAGGGATATCCTGCAGTATGCTGGTATGTTCCGGTACCCTTGCGCATCCTATAACTGTACATACTTGTTCAGCTCATTGTTGCCAACCCCACTCTGTAAGCAGGCTAGTTTGAATGTTGTGAATAAAAACCTGTGTTGTGCAGGGTGATTTAAACAGTTCCTCCTGCAATAGAGACATAGCCATTGTCAGTGAAGTTAAAATTAACATAATTCTTGTTACTGGGGGGGCTCAAAAGGGAGCTATGCTACTGTTTCAGAATAGTACAAGAGCTTAATGCATTCTCACATCGCTGTTCTATACCCCTGGCAAATTCATGCCTTAGAGACGAGGGGCAGAGGAGGTCTGCACTGCCTGCATGTGGAATAAAATGTTCTGCTAGGGCCGAGCTCTGGAAGAAAAAAATGATAACCTAAATCAATTGAACCAAGGTAGTATCTTGATAGCTTTTCACATAAATTAGCCATCTGATACTTCACTGCAACCGAATTTATGCTGAAAAAACTATTTGTCTGCTTTCATGTTTTACCACCGGCAAACCAACTTCACTTAAATTTACACAGCCTTTTTCCTTGTTTAGACAATTCTAGTATTTACAAGCTGCACATGTGGCCAGAAGTTGGGCTGAATATATTACTCAGTTGCTTAAGTAACTGCAGAATTACAAAGGGAGGCAAAATCCTTGCTGATGATGCTGACCTTTCATGACATATCTGTGTATTGTATCCCACTAGATAAAGTTTTGCTGGAATTTTTTTCACTGTTTCATTTTGGCAAGTCTTGCAACTGGGTTGACTCTAGTGGGTGAAACCTGTATTTCATGGGAATGGGCATGGGAACACTGTCCTTCCTCAAACCTTCTTGGGCCCAACCAGAGTAACGCTGCCTTTTTCCATTCTGACAAGCTGAGTGAGGTTCTGCTCCTGCCAGGCAGAAAGGGAACATTTTGTCCTGTGGTGTCCCCTCAGAAAGTATGGGGTTGAAATGAAACAGTGACCAAGGCATGTGGAGGCTGATGGTAAAATGGAGATTTATTTAAAATGTTTTCCTTGTTTCTGTGGAGCATCTTCAAAATACTTTTCCTCAAGATGAAGACGTACTGTGTATCTCTTGATTTTACCTTACCTACAAGTTACCTATGAGAAAAAGCTGTCTTCTGTCTTACTGCATGTAAGTATTTTTGCTCCCAGATATATCACATTACTTCATTCTTTGCTTCTAAGTTCAGCATGTTGACAAACATGCACATAATCCTGCAGTTCTAGGAATTCTCTTGGGCTTCTTTGAATTGCACACAGTTAATTACACCATTGGCCTATATTAGCTTTAAAAAAGCAATCGCCCAAGAGTAATTACAACATTAACTTTTAACAGGATAATAAACTTGCAACGGCACAGTCGATAACTTAGTATGTAATGTATTATTTGAATTAAGAGAGTTTTTTAGTTAATAAAACTTGTGTAAAGCAAGCTTTTATCCATTTGTCTTAAATGACAAACTAAACCTCAGAGTAAAACCTGCACACCTACCAGACACTACGAAAGGAGTATTAAACAAAAAGGTTGTTTTTAGCTTTAATTTGGTTAAATCTTTACTTAAAGGAATACTTTCATGCTCTGTGGATAATGCTTTTCTAAAAGGATAATAAACTCCTTTCATCCTGCCACAATAGAAATATTTAAGACTTGCTTTTTATTTGTGTCTAGATAAGGCAAATTCGCTAAACCATTAAGTTGGAAATATTTCATCTGATGATCTTATAATCCTTTTTGAATTTTCATGAAGTCACCATGTAGAAGAACAAAAGAATTATTTTGAGACCAAAAAAAAAAAAAAACAAACCAGTTTTGGAACCCTGTGTTTTGAGACAAAAAAAAATATTTTTTGAACCCTATGTTTAAAATGGCTAAAACGAGATGTCTTAAATGAAGCTGAAGTCTCCTGTTTCTGATCCTGAGGGTATGCTACTGGAGAATAAAGACCTGATCCCTGTTTGTCATGTTAACCTTAGCATGGACATGGGGATCAGATATAGTGTTCCCAGTAACGCAATCAGGTGAATTTAGTCAAATTCTCCATAGGTTCCTGAGCTGGCCTTTGGCTCTATTCAAGGATCTGGCTTTATTTTTTTAAAATTTAATATAAGTTGTGTAACAAGAACTAGGATGATGTTTTGTAAGACTGAGATGTTTCACCGCATAACTGGACCAGAAAGGTCAGTTGCAAAGCTACTGGAAGGTGTCTGTTGTCTGTGAAGCCAGACACTGCCATCCACCGTATGCATCCCGCAGGCACTGCGGACCAGAGCGCTCTCTGCTTCTGCTACAATATTCTTTGCAGGCGGTAAATGGAACTTGCTAACTTCCTGGGATTCCTTTCTCCCCTGTACTGCGGCCAAGGAAATGAGAAGTGATTATTTCATAGTCCTTCATAGAATGCAGAATGATCAAATTTATGTGCAATTAAGCATGAATATTCTATTTAATTCTGTAATAGCAAACGAGTTTTGGAGATTGGATGGTTAGACTCCTCTTAGTCCGGAGACTGTCAGATGGGAAGGAAGCATGACAATGGAGGCAATCACTGTAAGTGTGCTGATTGATCAAAGTCAGGTATAAGTCAAATTGAATTCCATAAAGCCTCACTTGGTAAAATGTTTTGAGGCTTCATGAAATTACATTTTAAAAATTCAGGCTTACAAGTAGGATAACTGGTATTCAATTCCTCTTTGAACATAGTATTTTTCCAATAACAATTTATGTGACGGAAGTATTTATAGTAGGCTTGACTTTTCAACTGTACTAAAATACCAACATTCTTGTTTCCTCTTTTTAAAGAATTTTATGCTGGCTGCACACTGCATGATTGGTTTTTTAATTGGTAATGCACCTTAGGGCCAGACTGGTTGCAGTTGCATTAAACTAAGTCCATACTCACCTTACTGAAAGCAGAAGGGCAGAGTGGGTTGTTGTTGGACAGCACTTCCCTGTATTTCAGGACAAACCCATGTCTGGTTTGTTCTGAAGCACTTCTAATCCACAGGGAGAGTAATTGGTGGGTGGCCCTTGGGTGAAGACGTGGCTTTCCCCATATCCTACAATTCAGCCTCAAGTTAATCAATACTTCGTATGATTTGTTCATTGGTTTTTGTAAGTTGAAGAATACCTTTTGTTATACAAGCATTCTGAACAACTTGACACGTTTTTGTTTCTGATTTTGCACTTCTTAACAGAGCAGAAGAAATGATGTTAAAGCACGAGTGCCTGGGTTATCTTTACAGTGCCCATTATTATGCACATATTTTGTGTAGTGTAGAGACACAGAAGATAGCGACAAGGCCCAGGATTCACAGGGTCCTGGCGTATTTCAATATATTTACTGGTTATAAATTATACTGTGGATTATACTGGTGCTCAATGTATTCTTCATTAAAAATCTCTAATACAAGTTCCTTTTGGCTAAACCTCTACTACAGGATTTTCTTAGAAGGAGTTAGCTACGTTAGCAGCACCATTTGAAAACAGTGATATAATGTATATTACCAAATAATGAAGGAATTAGGAGGATGTTTTTATGAGGTTAACCACGCTTTCCATTTATTTAGTAGGTGGAGGGTAATTCTCTACTGCATGTCAGCAAAATTTACCAGCATTTTAGCAGTTACTTTAATTTGTAAGACTAGACACATTACCTTGATCTCATCCTGGCTCAGATCAGCTGTGCTTTTTTTCTTTGGAAAGCGGGTCATTATTTACTTATATCTTGGTAATTATAGTTTTCAACAGCAAAAATATTTGCTAATATAATTAACACAAATCTGTTATAGCATTAGTGAAACTCATTGGCCTTTTCCTCTTGACATTTAACCATCAAACAAGTCATTAACTATTATTGATTATTTAGCAATGACTTAGAAATTGTAACTCAATTTACAATGTATGAACAGCTTCCTACTTTCTTTTCTCTAAGTAAACAACACAACAAACAGATCATCAGTTTTAAAAATTTCCCTTATTAAATCTGTACATACAGTGGTTTTGGTGAAACTGTTTTTTCAGGGAATCAAGCTAGACAAATCAAATTTGCTGGAGGGTCAACAGAAGATGCGACTCAACCACTCCAGACAGCCAAGTCCAGTTTATTATTTACAGAGCAGAACACCATGGGAGTTAATTTAGAGGGTGATGCATGTTAGCCTTCAGTCGTGTCTGAAATGGCTTGTAATTACAGTGCAGAGAGAATCCTGCTTAGGGAAGGACGGCCAGGAACTTCTTGTTTGATTATGCATGAATCAATCTATTTTCTGGTTCCATGTTCAGATGTAAAAATGAAGGCAATAATACGATGCGTTTCTGTGCTGCTTTGCCATGCTATACATCAGTGGCTGCTTCCTAGTGTGTGTTTACATGTGGATTTAGCAGAACACGGTTCTATTTTAGGTGGGCAGCTTTTTGGTGAAAAGAAGAGAAAAAACTACCCTTGCATCCTACCTTTTATCTATAGTAGTCAGGGTGACTGATAAAGAAAAGTAATTGACAATAGTTGTCTGTTTTAACTTTGCCAAGCTAATATGAGGTGGGCAGTCCTCATTTTTTTTTTTTTTTTTTTTTTTTTTGGCTATTGATAATCAACCTCCTGATTACAACCACATTAAGGATAAATGTGCTAAAATGTGCTTTGATTGTCATTAACCCACTACATCAGGGTGATTATTTCTGTGTAGTAGGGAATGTGACCTGCTGGCTCCTTCTAGCATGGTGAAAAGAGAAAATGGCAGAAAATATCAGGTTCAAAGGGATGGACAGAAAACTGAAGAAATTGCAAAATCCTTTTATCACACAGTTCACTGAATTTTCTTGCACAAGTACACATTATGAAGGAGTATTACACTGGATATCTACTCTGGCTACGAAACTAGATTATCTGCAAATATACGTGCTGTCTTTCTCTTGTTATGATGGGGTAAAGCAAGTTTTTTGCTTAGGGTACAAAAATAAACAAGGAGGAAATCTACTCTGTTATCTAAACATTGTCCTGCACATGAAGATGAAGACTGCACCAAATCATGTTTGGGTGATAAGCCAGCTACAGTCTTGGAGACTAGTGAACTTGGGAATCACCCTGTATAAAAGGCATGTGATGCTTCCTGGGATCAGCATCCTGTTTACCTGGGAAATGCGTGCAGGACAGCTGCTTTTTCTATCTCTCAAGCAGTGATCAGTGTCCTGATGCCTAGATATAAAACCAGAATGGCAGCAGGGTTGCAGGAGTCGTCTTTAGGGGGGAGGTGGAAGAAGAAATAAGGTTTGCAGGGTGATAATCAGGGAAAGAGAAGAGGGAGCTGCCTGGGGAGGATGAGGGAGCAGTGGAACATGACCAGGTGTCAGGTATTAGGTGAAGCTCTCTGTCATGGGCTAGCCTGATAGGCAGAAAGATGGCAGAAAGGGAGCTGAATGCATGTATGAGATGTCCAGCATCCTTCACAACTCGAGGGCTGGAACAAATGTTTAAGGCATGTCTTGTTTCATCTAAGCAATCTATTCATCACTGCCTTGTTTGTATGTGCTTAAAAAAATACTAGTATATCACCAGCCACGAGAAATGAGGCACCTGAAGCACACCTTAACATATCTTAAATACAAACTTAATGAACCAGATACTGGGACTTAAAACCATCTTTGGAACATGCTTAAACTAGCTGAAACTGCCAAAAAAATTGAATAAAAAAAAGTGTAAATCATTGTGATGTGTATTACTGTATGGCTATATCACTTGTTTTAATATTTATTCAGTATCATTTGGCTGTATGATTTCCTTTTCTCTGAGTCTTATCTTCAAAATTGCATTTATTCCAGGGTTCTTTTTATAGTTAATTGGCTCTTCTGTGAGAATTTATCCTATTGCTCCCTAAAGATCAAATTTAAGCATGAAAAGAATCACTTTCTTTTTCTGGACTGTTAAGGTGCTATATAAAAAAAATGTAATTTCTGTTTACTTTCCTATGCTTAACACCTCAATCTGTGTTACATATGTGCTGAGAAGAACGTGGATATAAAAGTCAAACATGTTTGCTAGGGCCACTGTTTGATGCACTGCAACTTGCTTGGGCGCTATTTTCTTGCTAACACAAGCCTTGAGTAATGACTCAGGAACCACCAGCATGTGGTCTGAAATTGCCTTTCCCTCACTTTAGTGAATTAGGGTCTTCTGCTTCAATATGCAACTCTCTCCCATATCACGATATGCGCAATGTTACTGTAGTCTCCCCAGAGGCATTTAAGTCCTCAGGAAAATATACAGAGGGTGTATTTGATGGCAAAATAAAACCATCAGCCAGTACCATAAATGTAATGTACAGGAACTGCACTGTATGCTGTTACACCACCTTTCACACTTCAAAAATAGTCTGAATTCTTCCAGAGAAGCAATATGTAGACTAACTGTGCATGGTGCATGTAATTAATAGCCACAAGCGTGTGGCTCTGCCAGCTCTATCTCCACTGGCATCCTGTGCTGGGGCTCTGGGTTGCACCCGTTGTGCTCTTTGTCAGCTGATGCTGCTCCCAGCAGGACACTTAGACTATAAGGTTTCAGGTCATTGCCTCCCCTTGCCCTGTCTTCATCATGCACAGCTCACCAGGGAGGGTGCTTTCAGCTGAGGATGCCTCCTAAGAATTGGGCATCTGAGCCTCTCGAAGAACCTGCTGCTAGGCACTCCCCCCAGAATTGACTTGTCAGGGCAGTGGGGCAGAATGAAAAAAATTTGCCCTGATCTTGTCTTCCTACACAAGCAATGTAGAAAAAAGGATTTCACCCTTCTAGTTTTCCTTCAGAGTACATTTGCTGCTGCTTATTTCTTGGAGGCATCCCTTTGGAAGACACAGACTAGTGCACCACCAAGGAGGTTCCCTCATGTCCATAGGACGGGTGTTAGTGTGCAACTGGGGGGGCTTAAACAGGGCAGCGTAGACCCGGACACTGCATGTGGCTTTCCATCATATTGTGTATATATCCACAGAGGAAAAGCTCAAGAGAAATATATATATATATATATATATTTATCACTGCCTTATTCAGGTGTAGTCACAAGGTGGTACAATGCATGTCGTGTATCTTCAGCCTAGCTGTAGGCCATTTTGTACAGCTGCCTGATATAGAGCAATGCCACTTCATTACAAGCCCCAGTTTTGCAAACAGAACATTACTATGATGCTATTTTGTGTATAATGTCTTTTGATAGAGCTAAGTAGCAATGTCATGCTGATCTGTGTCTGCTTCTCTAGTGTCTGGCTCTGGCTCGAGCTCGGGGCTGTGTGCACCGTGCAGCGCTGCACAGTGGTTTTATGCCAGTGCTGCCCAGGAATTGTGTTACTGGCTGATGAAGCCATCCATCAGTAAAAATGTAAGCTTTATGATTTCTATTTAGGGAACAAACTTATTTTCAGTTCCCAGAACAATATACAGCTGCATTTTAAACAGTTTTCAATACCTGTTGTGTGAGACAGGTAGTATAAGAACTTCTACTCCCAAACCCAGCAAATCTTATGCACAATTTCTGAAACGTATTCCAAAGGATCAATGTTTTCTGGGGCTTTCACAAAGCAATTGAACATTAACACTGAATGATAGGTCAATCATATTTGCTGAATTTCACTTCAGCATGCTTTAGACAGCAATTTGCTAGTAATTCCAAGTAAGTTTTAGCTCAAAAATCATTTGCCTCTCTTTGTTTATAAAAATAAAAAGTGAAGAGGATCATTGTAGTATTATATTGCACATAATGCTATTGCTTCACAGAGCCTCCTACTATTCTTCTCAGTGCCCTTTCTGGTGTTTCATGCTAGTTACCTTTCAGCTCCAGAAATAAAAGATGATAAATTAATTAGTGCAAATGTATGATAATTATTGTCAGATGAAACAAACATAAAACACAAATGGTTTATAACTAATCAATAATTATGTACTATGCTCAATCTCCAATATGCAGGGCATGTCTAATTGGTGTCAGTGTAATGAAAATCAGATTATTGCACAGCTGTGTTGATTACGGAGCACCATTGTAACTTTCATCTTCTTCATTTGGTTCCTGCTTAAGTCGTGCTTTTGTGCCCACTTCTTAAAAATGGAAAATGTCTCCCTCTCTTTTCTGCCTGTTGATTTATAGTTAATATTGATGCATAAAATTTCCTATTATTGCAGCTTTCTCAAGGTCTTTCATGGGTATTATACAGATAGACTCCAAACTCTTTCACTGCAATAATATAGAAGCATGGGAGCAATATGGAAGATTAAAGACAAACTTAAATGATATATGCCCCTGTGTTTGGATTTAATCTGTGCCTGAAGATATTTTGACCTAAATTACCAAATATATTGCATTTTCCTAAGAGGTAGCTGCAGCCAACTTGTTCTGAGCTACTCAGATTTACCTTCATGGAATATGGAACAGGTAAAATTATTTATGACCCATTCAGTCACTAGTTCTCGCTTTGGATTGAAAAAAAAGTCTATACATTTGTATTCATGTGCCATTTGATTATTCTCTTGCTTTGCCTAAAGGGTGAGAGAGGAGGAAAAAAAAAAAGTGGTGATTAATATTTGACAAATCTCCAAAACTAAAACACTGTGGGAGTGAAATATCTGTGGTATGTTCTTTTTGGCATATATTTATTATATAAAGTTTGTATTTTGCATAAATTTTAAGTCTTTCTCTGAAAACACTATCCAAATATCATCTACAATCCAAGCTTCATTCTGGACATGAAGTTTGCTTGCAAGTGGTCTCTTACTTCATAGTGATGATGCCACAACATAAAAACACAATAGGACGCATTTCAGTGTTTGTATGTTGTTTGACATGCAAGCACAAGAAACAACATATTTCTACACTTTTTTTTTCTTTTTAATTACTGTGAAAGAAAATACTAAACTTATAATTTCTAAGGTGTACAGAATAATTATAATATAGATTGCCAAAATATTTTGTGCTTTCAACAGAACTTACCATTGAAAATGACATTTAATACTTTGTATGAGAATAAACAGGTGACATTAGCCAAAGGGATCAGTGAAATCAACAGTCTGCCTCCCATTCCACTAAGCACATTGGCTTTGGGCATGGTAATTCTAACCTCCCTTAAAAATTGTGGCTAAGTTTCTTGTTTCCGTGATGGGTGACTTTCGTAGAGCTTAATAAATGAGGTCCTTTCCCATTCAGTATCTACTCGCAGGCTGTTTTGTCTGTGACTAGAATTGAAACTCATCAGTACCGATCTTGGTGGTAAAAAATACTAGAAAACACTGTGTTACTAAAGAGCTTTCCAGGTATACAAGCTTCAGAATTGCTGTTAAGAAATTATTGTTAACACTTTTGAGGCAGAAAAGTGATTTTTCTACTGTTTTCAAGTGCAAGAAAAAGAAAAATGAAAAGTTCAAATCCAGATTTCTATTCTTCCTTAGGTTAAATATTTGCAGAAACCTTCCCTGCTTTGCTGGTCTTGTAGCACAAATTTTCTCTCTTCACCTTGGCCGTATCCTGTTGCTTTTGTAGTGAATAAAACTGTTGAGGCTGATATCATAAACCTAGCTCCCTGCAATTAAACTAACTCATTAGTGTGATTGTGGAGAGGCTTTTGCTGTAAAAGTTGAAAATTGAATTTTCTTCCAGGGTAAATTGTAGTTCTATTTAATTATGTAAAAGTTATCCAGAGGGCAAATACGGAGACTGGGAACTTAATTTATGGAGGACTCCTACAACCAAGGCTGCCAATTTACTCTGCACTATATCCACCGACTTTCTGGGCCTTACCAGCATCTCCATCTCATTCTGTGAGTCTCAGGATTTCCTTCAGCACTCCTTCCACCTCCATCCTGTGTCCTTTTTTTTTTTTTTTCTGTGTTCATTCCCTCTCAGGATTTCAAACAGGCAGACAGGGTACCCACCAGTCTGAGACTTGGAAAAAATGTGAGAGAGATGTGCCTAGCTTGCTTCAGTTACTCTTCTCTGCTGTTTTGCAGAGAGGGAAGTATAAATCAAATATGCGTTATTTCTAACTTGTTCATTTAAGTAACTTAATTTAGGAAATAAATTGAATGAAGAAAATGAAGAAATTATGCCACCTGAGTAATTAATTCTGTAAATAATTAAACTAAATTTAGCACAGAATTGCATATATTAATATGTTACCATGTATTCCATTACACGCAAGACTGTTATAAATGATTTAGGAATATCTTGCTGGAAAAAGTGTCTGTATGGATTTAGGTAATGTCATGTAAAAATCTGAGATGACTGGAAGGCAAAATCTAGCACATTAGAACAAACTGATTGGTCTTGAACAGACCAAATACCAGCCAGATGTCAGGAAGTGCCTCTGTGTAAATGTCGGTTTGAACCAAACCTTAAGATTTTAATCCCAGAAGTGACCTTCTTTTCTGATCTAATGTACAAACTCACACAAAGAATTTTCTTTAGGCATTCCTGAAGAATTTGGGTTTAAAGTGTAGTGAGGTGCTAGAGCTGATGATGCAAGCCCCTGCATTTTACAGAAATGTTGCATTTTTGCCATACTAAATTAGGGGCGTGTTACATTGGGCATTGATAAAAAACAAAACAAACAAACCAACCAGCAAACCCATGGTCCAGCATAAAAGAAAATTATGATGGTCTTGGACAAAAAGATGAAGAAAGTTTGAAGATCAGCATTAATGATCAGTATTAAACACTATATCCTTATACTTGAAGCAATAATTTTATTTATAAGCAATTTACTTAAAGTTAAGGTTATATACATTATTCTGAATTTATTCACTTTAAGTATTAGACAGATTATTTCCAAGTAAAACCAAATATACTTACAGAGAAGTAGCAAATTCCCCGTTAATTTCAAATCATTTAGTTGTCCTAATTACTAATAGTTTACTTAATACTTCGATGTTCACAGTGCTAAGCAAGCCCAAAGAACTTACAAGGCAGACAAATGTCTTATTGGGGATTCTGTGGTTGTGGAAATTGGGTGTGAAGCATCACTGGTGTTAGAGATGAGCCTCTATGAATTCCTCTGTATTTGACAGGAACATAGCATAATACAAATAGCATGTATTACGCTATAATACCTGCCACGTGCATGTAATCTTCTGGTTTTCTTTGTGTGCTTAGTATTTGTTTTGTATTTAAGGTGCGCTTAGAGGAATTTACTGATCAGCTGAAATAAGCTACAGAAAGACAAGAATTCAGGAAATCACAGTGTTTCATTAAAAAAAAAAAAAAGGGCAAAAAAAAAAAAGCTGAATTTGGAACACTATCTGTTTTCTCCAGTTCCGACTCAATTTCAGTTGCCAGGCAAGCAGCTATTGAAAACCTGTCTGCTTTCCAGCAAGCTCACCTGACAAGCTGCTGGGTTTCCCTGAGCTGCAGAGCAGAAGCAGCTCTACCATTTGGGTTGCAAGGCCTAGGTTTTAGGCATTTGTGCAGCCTCATGTTGCAGGAATGCTAGAAACCTGAAAGGCCTGGCAACTCTGCCTTTATTCCCAGCTCCTCAGTGTGAACCCTGCAAGTGATCAGAGGAATCCTGCTGGGAAATGGGACTCTCTGATAGCATCAGCTCTTGAAACAACTGCAGCAGACTCTGGGCAATCTAAGGTCTGCAGACATGGAGGGCTACATTTGTTTTGTTTCGTTTCATTTTTTCCATTTCATTAGGAATTAGAGAACGAAAACAGTTATGCGTTTTAGGCAGATGTATATTTGTAAGTTCCTTCCCTTTCATTCCAGGGCACAACAAATCTATCAAAGTTAAGCCACAAAAAGGGAAATCCGAGGTTTTAATCAGTTCTAGCTCCCTCAGGGCTGAGTCCCTAATCCTAACATTACATTCCTTGTAAAGGCAAAGAACGGACCATGCAAATGCAAGTAATGGAATGAATTAGACTAAGTAACAGCACAGACTTCTTGAAACTATGAAATTAAGATTGTAGGATTTAATTTACTTGACTTTCACCTCCTATTCCTTCTTCTGACTCATATACAGCAGGAATCAGTTTTGGATCATCAAATTCCTTCACTTGAAACACAGGATTATCAAACTGTATCCTGTTCAACAGCAAATTGAACTACATGGGAGGCAATACCCCAGTGATGAAAGTTTCATGTCCCATCAGCAAAGCTACAGATAGGCTAAGTATACCTGTCCTCATATTTTCCGCACAGCAAGAGGAGCCTTTTTACAGATTCCAAGAGCAAAGAGAGCTGCTGCATGCAAATGATCTCCAGACTAGTCTCTGATAAATCTACTATTGCAGGCCCCACATTATATTCTACTTTTCAGAAATTTAGGTAATTCCATCTTTAAAGCAGGCAGGCTTTTCTTGGCATTTTCTATCAGATATTCCAAATGGAAGACAGTTCCAGGATGTTTTTCCTCCTCCTGGTTAAGAAGCAAACAAACAAACAACGCTCATTCCTACTCTAAATGTGTACAGCTAGTGTACAGACATTTTTTCATGGCCCAGCATTGCCTCTTATATTTATCCTATATTTTCTCTAAAGACACCTACTATGTGATACATTTGCAGACATCATCACGTCTTAGACTATTTTCAGCTAAATAATCTAAGTTTTAAAGGACTGGTGCCAAACTGACTGTACATGGAGTGGTATCACACACTGCGTGAAATAAACTGAGAAAATAGTGCTTTTTCTTTTTTTTTTTTTTCTTTCTTTCCTTTTTTTTTTTTTTTTTTCTTTTTCTATGAATCTTTGCCTGAGATTGCTCTTACATATTTTCAGGTCTTATTAATAACAATATTAAATAGAAATATTTTATCATTGAATGTGATTTTTTTCTGGATTGACAGCTGTGCTTTAAAAGTGGTGTTTAAGTAGCCCTAGCACATACTTTCCTAACGTCTCCCCTTTTCACAGGGCTGTATCTCTTACCTTTTATGTTTACAGTGCAGTTTTGACAGTTAATCCATTTTCCTTTTTATGTCTGCTGCTTCTTGGGGAAAAAAGCTCTCTCTGAAAGTGCTCATTTTTTTTTATTATTATTTTTTTTTTTTTTGCCCGGTATTTCTCAAACTGCTTCTTAACCTCTTCAGTCTGTCCCTCTTCTGAGAGGAGTCCTGGAGGAGCTGTTTTTGTGGCATGTTCCAGGCGATATCATTTCTGACGGAGGGATCTGTTCTGAACTCAGCACTTCCTTTCAGCAGTTCTGCTATGAATTCACGGTTGTAAAAATGTGCATTTCCTGCTGGCTCACAGGCTGAAATTTTCATTTACTCTTCAGAGCAAACCTAAGAGATGACATTAGTGCTTTGTCTGAATGATGAGTTAGCCTGCTGAACCGCTGAAGGCTCTCGGGCCACATCCTCAGCTAGGATACAATGGCACAGCTCTATTTGAAGTCAGCGGAGCCGTGACATTTGATACCAGTTGGAAATCTCTCCTGTGAATTTCAGGGGTTTTGTGTGAACCTTCCTGGCTTGTTAGTGTGTCTGATGTAGTGTGAAGCAGACCCGTTGGGGATGATAATTTTATGTACAGAATGAGGTATTACCTAGTGTGTGTGAGGGTAGTTTTTCAAGGAGGGGAAGAAGATGCATGCAGCCCAAATTACCTCTGTTCACCTTGCATTCATCTAGTACACAGCTTTGTTCCAACAAGGCTGTGTTGGTTAGGGACATCACTAGGTATGGCTTATAATTAATAATGCTTTTCCTAATCACAGACTGAGACTGCAGTTAAGTTTTCTCTCTAATACTTTGCTTTTGCACTGGATGTGCAAATTTGGCTTTTTTTTTTTTTTTTTTTTTTTTTTTTTTTTGATTTAGTTTAATTCCATTCCATTTTGATTTCAATGTCTGTGTTGGTTTGTGTCTAAGAGCAGCAGGTGTGGATGTTCTTGAGAAAATTAGAACTTCAGCTCATCAGTTGCCTATGAAGCTAGAGAGACCCTCTTGTGCTCTGTTAAGTTCTTCCTTTGTGTTACATTTGAAAAATGTATTTTCTTGCTTCTTCACTCTGGTTGTGTGAAGGCTGGGGAGATAGATGTAAGAAAGTCCTGCAACTTTCTCCATAATTGTTCCGGTTCAGGAAATGAGAAAGAGATGTATAAGTTATCCCTTATCAGAACACCATCACTTTTGATTTTAGGATGTGTCTGAAGCCATCCACTCCTGATGGAAGGTTTTATTTATTTACTTATTTATTTACTTATTTAAAGGCTGCAAGGACAACATGCTATCTAGCATTATCAGAGCAGCAAATAGACTTCCTGTGGGATGCCTCTGATCATCTCAAGACCCTCCACCCATTACAACAGCTTTAGATACCAACAGTGAAATCTGTACTTCATATGAGTGAGCAGCTGGACAGTAGAAACGTAAGGAAAAGCAGCAGCTGGACTAACCTTGTGCATAGCAGTTTGTAGGAATTGCCTGATTAGAGCAGGATGTTAACACAAATGGTATTAAAGGCAGAGGGAAATTAAATGAATCTAGTTGTGGAGTAGTAATTGTAATGAGTAACCAAGAACCAAAATTAGGCTATCTTGGCCAGCTCAATTATTCTTGAAAGTTGTATCTACACTAGGAGAAGTCTGCTAAGTGTAGGTTCAAAGAGGCCATGATTAAAACAGAGTAGGTGAGACAAAGGAAATGCATGAATAAAATATACATCATCAGCACAGGGGTAATGTGGCTGAAGTTGTTGGTACATAGGCAGATTTAATTAGTGCAAAAACACATGATGCAAATGTTAGGTAAGAATCAAGAAGGATTTCTGAACTGCTTTCTGCATGGAAGGAGTTTGTTGTGAGACAATGAAAACAGAGTAGGTGCTTTAGTCTGCTGTCTAAGCAGATGCTTTTGCCCATGGTATTGGCTGTGCAAAATTAGCTGACAGGTATTCTGGTCTCTGTATTGACCTGATAATATAAGGACTAATTTTGAAACTGTATTTCTGATGCTAGAACACAGAAGTTCTGGATTTCATACACAGATTGAATTGCTCTTCAGAAAACATACACATCAAGTTTGAAAATAAGAGCATCTATCTCCAGAGCCTTGTAGAGGTCAATCCTTTTATTTCAGAAAACAGCTACTCTACTCAGAATGAAACATTAATGTAAGGCTGGTAGTCACTTTATAAGCAAGATAATATTAATTATAATAATACAAATAATATTTGGAGGAAAACTCTCCTGTGTTGTGTATATATTTCATTTGTGCTTTTCATTATCTTGAATAAGGAACCACTACACTATGTTGCTTTCTTGCCTCCAACTTA